>NW_018405860.1:349389-373572 GCF_002113885.1 Mizuhopecten yessoensis
TGACGTTGGTAGTACTGTAGATACTGACGTTGATAGTACTGTAGATAATGACGTTGGTAGTACTGTAGATAATGACGTTGATAGTACTGTAGATACTGACGTTGGTAGTACTGTAGATATTGACGTTGGTAGTACTGTAGATACTGACGTTGATAGTACTGTAGATAATGACGTTGATAGTACTGTAGACACTGACGTTAATGGTACTGTAGATAATGACGTTGGTAGTACTGTAGATAATGACGTTGGTAGGACTGTAGATAATGACGTTGGTAGTACTGTATATAATGACGTTGGTAGTAAGATAATGACGTTGGTAGTACTGTAGATACTGACGTTGATAGTACTGTAGATACTGACGTTGGAAGTACTGTAGATATTGACGTTGGTAGTACTGTAGATAATGACGTTTGTAGTACTGTAGATAATGACGTTGATAGTACTGTAGACACTGACGTTAATGGTACTGTAGATACTGACGTTGGTAGTACTGTAGATAATGACGTTTGTAGTACTGTAGATCATGACGTTGGTAGTACTATAGATACTGACGTTGATAGTACTGTAGATAATGACTTTGATAGTACTGTAGACACTGACGTTAATGGTACTGTAGATACTGACGTTGGTAGTACTGTAGATACTTACGTTGGTAGTACTGTAGATAATGACGTTGGTCGTACTGTAGATAATGACGTTGATAGTACTGTAGACACTGACGTTGGTAGTACTGTAGATACTGACGTTGGTAGAACTGTACATAATGACTTTGATAGTAATGTAGATACTGACGTTGGTAGTACTGTAGATACTTACGTTGGTAGTACTGTAGATAATGACGTTGGTAGTATTGTAGATAATGACGTAGGATAGTACTGTAAATAATGACGTTGGTAGTACTGTAGATAATGATGTTGGTAGTATTGTAGATAATGACGTTGGTAGTACTGTAGATAGTGACGTTGGTAGTACTGTAGATAATGACGTTGGTATTACTGTAGATAATGACGTTGGTAGTACTGTAGAGACGTTGGTATTACTGTAGATAATGACGTTGGTAGTACTGTAGCAATGACGTTGATAGTACTGTAGATAATGACGTTGGTAGAACTGTACATAATGACTTTGATAGTAATGTAGATACTGACGTTGGTAGTACTGTAGATACTTACGTTGGTAGTACTGTAGATAATGACGTTGGTCGTACTGTATATAATGACGTTGGTAGTACTGTAGATAATGACGTTGGTAGGACTGTAGATAATGACGTTGGTAGTACTGTATATAATGACGTTGGTAGTAAGATAATGACGTTGGTAGTACTGTAGATACTGACGGTGGTAGTACTGTAGATAATGACGTTGATAGTTCTGTAGATAATGACGTTGGTAGTACTGTAGAGACGTTGGTATTACTGTAGATAATGACGTTGATAGTACTGTAGATAATGACTTTGATAGTACTGTAGACACTGACGTTAATGGTACTGTAGATAATAACGTTGGTAGTACTGTAGATAATGACGTTGGTATTACTGTAGATAATGACGTTGATAGTACTGTAGACACTGACGTTAATGGTACTGTAGATACTGACGTTGGTAGTACTGTAGATAATGACGTTCGTAGTACTGTAGATATTGACGTTGGTAGTACTGTAGATAATGACGTTGATAGTACTGTAGATAATGACGTTGGTAGAACTGTACATAATGACTTTGATAGTAATGTAGATACTGACGTTGGTAGTACTGTAGATTCTGACGTTGGTAGTACTGTAGATAATGACGTTCGTAGTACTGTAGATATTGACGTTGGTAGTACTGTAGATAATGACGTTGATAGTTCTGTAGATAATGACGTTGGTAGTACTGTCGATACTGACGTTGGTAGTACTGTAGATACTGACGTTGGTAGAACTGTACATAATGACTTTGATAGTAATGTAGATACTGACGTTGGTAGTACTGTAGATACTTACGTTGGTAGTACTGTAGATAATGACGTTGGTCGTACTGTAGATAATGACGTTGATAGTACTGTAGATACTGACGTTAATGGTACTGTAGATAATGACGTTGGTAGAACTGTACATAATGACTTTGATAGTAATGTAGATACTGACGTTGGTAGTACTGTAGATAATGACGTTGGTCGTACTGTATATAATGACGTTGGTAGTACTGTAGATAATGACGTTGATAGTACTGTAGACACTGACGTTAATGGTACTGTAGATACTGACGTTGGTAGTACTGTAGATACTTACGTTGGTAGTACTGTAGATAATGACGTTGGTATTACTGTAGATAATGACGTTGATAGTACTGTAGATAATGACGTTGGTAGAACTGTACATAATGACTTTGATAGTAATGTAGATACTGACGTTGGTAGTACTGTAGATACTTACGTTGGTAGTACTGTAGATAATGACGTTGGTCGTACTGTATATAATGACGTTGGTAGTACTGTAGAGATAATGACGTTGGTAGTACTGTAGATAATGACGTTGGTAGTACTGTATATAATGACGTTGGTAGTACTGTAGAGATAATGACGTTGGTAGTACTGTAGATAATGACGTTGGTAGTACTGTAGATACTGACGTTGATAGTAATGTAGATCCTGACGTTGATAGTACTGTAGATACTGACGTTGATAGTACTGTAGATACTGACGTTGATAGTACTGTAGATAATGACGTTGGTAGTACTGTAGATAATGACGTTGGTAGTACTGTAGATAATGACGTTGGTAGTACTGTAGATAATGACGTTGGTAGTACTGTAGCAATGACGTTGATAGTACTGTAGATAATGACGTTGGATAGTACTGTAGATAATGACGTTGGTAGTACTGTAGATAATGACGTTGATAGTACTGTATATAATGACGTTGGTATTACTGTAGAAAATGCCGTTGGAAGACCGGAGGAAAATGCCGTTGGTAGTACTGTAGCAAGGACGTTGATAGTACTATAGATACTGACGTTGATAGTACTGCAGATAATGACGTTGGTACTACTGTAGATAATGATGTTGGTAGTACTGTAGCAATGACGTTGATAGGACTGTAGATAATGACATTTGTAGTTCTGTAGATAATGACGGTGGATAGTACTGTAGATATTGACATTGGTAGTACTGTAGATCCTGACGTTGGTAGTACAGTAGATACTGACGTTGATGGTACTGTAGATACTGAAGTTGGTAGTACTGTAGATTCTGACATTGGTAAGTACCAAGTGTAGATAATGACGTCGGTAGTACTGTAGATAATGACGTTGGTAGTACTGTAGATAATGACATTGGTAGTACTGTAGATACTGACATTGGTAAGTACCAAGTACAGCGCAAGTACTTCCAACTCTAGTCTCATTTGTAGTCTCGCATGAATGATTAGATCATATCAACCCGAAAAATAAAACATGATACTATGAATTAGTTTAATAGCAATACAAGATTTAGTTACTATCTATTCTTACGTAAAAAATGTTGTAAACAGAACGAGTGAAGCATTTAATTGTTCACGGAACCGGACAGAACTGTGAGAGTGTGGTCTTTAATGATATAGAGAGTTGTCTCGAGGTCTCCGTGATGAACACACAACAAGACAGAAGAGAAATGCTACATCATGTCAGAAGCACGCTCTCAACAACTAAATGTGGAACTCGCTTTGACTGTCTGTGAATTGCACTAACACCCCCTGGTCAATCTGTATAATAGACGTGAACTAGAAGGGTTAACTAGCGTGAAATGGATTTATACCTAAGTGATGTGTAGCCATATACTTATGACAAACAAGCCACAGGGGTAAAAATAAATGTTTGCAGTAGTTACTTAAGACAAATATTTTACAGTTAATAATCTAATTCCGGGCGTTACTGAATGGGAACGTGCTGTTATTAACACTCCCAGTATATGTGTCCTTCTGCCCAATTACATTCTGTTTTCAGCTCCGTAAAATTTTCTATTTACACCTACCAAACAGGATGTGACTTGCCATATGTTGGTTACGTTCCCGTTCTTGTTTTGCAGCTATTCGTGGAACAATGTTGCGGAGTGTCGGTTTGACCGTGGTCCTGGCCATAGTGGTACAACACGTCGTGCGTTTCTGGTAAGACTACATACAAAACGCCACTGGTCAGGCTAGCGTGGTTGTTAGAGGGGTGTCACATATTACAGGCTGCTTTAGCCGAGTTGTTAATATCATGAAATAAAATCGTGTGTATATTATAAACATCACTTACGGATTAGGAGGATATAAATGCTATACTGCATTGGAGGATAGGGGGTACTCGTTGAACGATGGTTGATCTTAATACATATTCAATAAAACGAGTTTATTCAGAAGTCAATTAGAAAGTAAGTCGTGTTCGGGTAGTCGGTTGATTCCGTAGGGCAAATCAGAGGGATAAGTTGATACTACTTGTTTCACAGTTATTCTAATACTAGTTAACTGCTTTCGTAACCAATTTTTACCTGATGGATATCTGGCTTTTCACATTCAAAATCTTCGCTGTAGCAAACGCATAGTCGAAATATTTTGTGAAGTTATGATCTGTGAGGTTAACTTACAAATCAATATAAAAATAAAACCTCCGTTTAGTGTATTGAACCTTTTAGCAGCGGTATTATAAATAACTGTTTGTTATGGTGTCATACTGACACGAGCCGTTATTATATTGATGAGGTTTTTGTCTTTGATCAACGAGAATTGCGATAAGTAGTTGCGTACCATGTTTCCTCCAGAACTTAGAATTTACTACAATCTCGCAGACTTCAAATATAGTTGTCATAACAATAATGGTCACCTTATACTACAAAACACAATACTACTTCAGTTGCACGGTCGTTAACTTTCCTTTTTCTTATTTCATGTATAGATATTCCAATCTCGCCTATTTATAGAGTTTCTGGATAGATTTGTCCGTTCATTAAATAATAACGTATCCAAGGTTTTCTACCTGAGAAATCATCGTGTCTCCTCTGACAGTTTGATCCCCCTCTCTATACATTTGTCTGTATCATATATGTTAAACAATTATATTTTATTTCATGATAAGAATGATACTTCTCTCATATTTTATTTTGTTTGTTTTTGTTTTTGTTTCGCTGTTGATCTTCATGTATCTGTTTCATATATGATAAAATCATTATATTTTAAATGCATTTTTATATATCCCTGAAGGTAGGACATATGACTTATATTCTGTTTCAAGGTAGTTTTATAAACTTGAAGGTAGGATACTCATATCATATTTCCACGATTAGCATTGACTGGTAAGACATATTACACATATTGTATTTGAAGGTTTTTTATGGACTACCACAAAGCCGGGACAATAATCCACCATCGACCCGGCCCGTGTAGACCCTTGGCCGGTGCAGGTCTGTGTGTGAATCACATAACAAACTAACCATTAAATTCATTTTTGTATGTAAACATCACTTTTTGTTGTGATAGTTCATTAATGTGAGTCAGATGATTAAATGAAAATGAACAAATACCAAGTATTTTAACTGATTTCAGCTCTTTGACCGAAAATCCTAAAATAATATCACGATGTAGTTACTTCTGATTTATCATTGATGCCGTGTTTTACTACCTTAAACTGTCAGTACAAATACCGGCCACAGAAATTGTTTATATACGTTACAACATCGTATAAACTTAAACGGCTCTGTATTACAGAAAGTAAAATCTCTTCACATAATACGCATATATTATATAATACATTTGCCTTGTGCCATATCCTAACAGTGTAACTTTTGAGTTAGACTCCTTCAATACATTGTATAAACTTTGTTACAGATGGCGGCTCGGAAGATCTCACAGTGTTAGACAATGGGTTGACGTTCATCTCCTCGGTACGTATACTATATTTAGTTTGAAGGTTTGGTTTTGGTATTATTTCGTTGAACGTCCTATTAATAACGCTTGTTTCTATGTGTGTTATGTTATGTATGCTTGCTTATTTGTATGTGTGCTGGAGACAGGGTATGTTGGTGTATTTGTACCCAGCACAGTACTCCACCCGCTGATGTGTAGTTATATAGGGTTTCACACTACCAGACATTGTGTCTGAATGTTTATACTCACTTTGATTCTGATTCTAATGAACACTAGTTGTTTACTACAATACTGGCAAGAGGTTACTGGTCAAGGATATTTTGTTTTTCATTTCAGGGTTATTTCCCCTGGACCCGAGGCCGAATTCTCCTCTTTGATTTTAGCGATCCATTACACGAGGTGAAGGAGCTACCTATTGTCAGTTCCACTCTGAATCAGTCTGATTTCAATGTCCATGGACTGTCGGTGTGGCAGGACAATATTACCGGTGAGTCAATCCCAACACGACCGAGTTATCTACCCCTGTACTGCCTGTATTGCAGGACAATACAACGGGCCAGTTTACAACAACACGAGTTATCTAACCTGTACTGCCTGTATGTCAGGGTAATATAACTGGTAAATTTATAACAACACGAGTTATCTTCCTCTGGGCTTCCTGTATGGCAGTCAATATTACCAGTGAGTCAATCCCAACATGAGTTGTCTACCCCTGGAGTGTCTGTTTATTCAAACACGAGTCATCTAACCCTGACCAGTCTGTATCGCGGGGAAATATTACAAGTGGAGGTTTAATAGCTAGTACGAGATATGACCCTTTTATTGTCTTAAGTGTGAGTTTGTATAACGTGAAATTATCACATCACAAGTAAGTTTCTCCTGGAAGGTCGATAAGGGAAGCAGTATAAATGATAGGATATCACAAGAAGAGTAGTCTTTTTTGACAGCCTTGTAAGCACAGTATTTCGGTCGTTGCATTACAGTTATCTCCCCATGGTACTAAATACCAACAACTAGATATGTAACAATGTAGACGAACACTAATACTCTTTCAGGTGAAGTTACTCTGATGGTGATAAACCATGCCGGCCCCGGAGATGTTGTGGAAGTGTTCACGTTTCAGGAGGACTCCCGGTCACTGCTTCATATCAAGACAATCACGTGCCCGAAACGAACAAAGTAAGTCTGTGACTAGCGTGTGTCCCGAACAGTTAGCTGATTATCACCGCAAACGTTATCTAAACGTAATACGTGTCTCTTGTTAAGATATCTTAACTGTAAGTATGAATATTGAAGAATCCTAAACTCCGCGTACAAGAGTTATAATTCATTAAACAATTTCTGAGCGTGGCTGATTCTTTAGGGAATCGTCGATAAATAGAATAAGTTCATCAGTTCTATCCGTCAAGTCCCATTATTTTCTTAAAAATCCTACAATCAATGTTGTGTAGCAGCACTAGGCCAACTTTGATAGTGTATATCAAAGTGTGTTCCTTTTATTATAGAGGGGTGAGCCCAATAGGGGAAATACAGGTAAATAGTAAATAAACTAGGGCAAAATATGAATAAAAATAAGAGAGATTTAAATGGAGGCCGTTAAAAACGTACAAGGAGAATGAGCATTTTATTTTTTTATTTTTTATATTTTTTTATAATTTTATTTTTTGAAACATTTTCATCATTACAGAATAATTACAATATTAATTTTCACAATGAGCAGTTTAAAAGGCACAATTGAGTGACGTATTTAATTTTGATGACCTGAAAATCCAGTCGATACTGAATATATACATCTCCTAACGAAAGTTTACGTAGTTGATAATGACATGACCTGAAGCCAACGTCCAGTGTGGTCAGTTTCATCTTTTGGGAAAGCCGGTGATATATAAGTCTGTGTTCACACATAACTCGTTCTTGAATTTACACAATACATCCCAAGTAAGAATTATAAATATCATAATATATACCTCTAATCAGATGTTTCTGTTCACATTTGCATTTGAGTAAGAACTCAATTAGAGCATGCATTTTTTATGCTGTTGGAAGCTGATTTTGATTCAAAATAGATACATAAACTTGTATTCAGAGGGGCTAGGCGGAAAAGCGAGAGGTTACCTTCTCTTCTCGGCTGGAAAGACACTTTTGTTGGCCAGAAATTTCACGACAGCTGCCGCTAAAACGTACGGCTTTACAGTTAAGGATTTCTCCATTACTGATTAAAAACGCTAAGAAAACATTGTCTCTTGTCAATTTCTCGACATGAATTGTTCATAGGGGGTACCAAATTATATAATTATGAAGAGTTATGTGACAAGGTTATAAAAAAAACTAACTTCACTAGATTGTCCTTTTAAAAACGTACAAGGAGAATGAGACCGTTTGTTTGGGAAGGGTTAGCGTCTTCTGCTTAATCGACGACAATTACCATGTACAACTTGGTTAACCCACGTAACATCACCTGGTCAAGGTCGAAACCGTGCTAGTGACAGGAGGGATCGTTCATCACTGATGAAGGAAATGTATCAAAACTGAATCATAACTGGACCCAGGGGATTCAACGTTAAGAAAACGAGGAATGCAGCCCTTTAGGGACGGAGGAACGGGCTCATTTGTCGAATTAGATACAAGGATAGTAAACAATATTTGGTCTTAACACACTTAAATGAAGGAAACTAAAGTTTAGAAAAAAATGTTTCGCTCTCCAAACAGCAAAAAAAAAAAAAAAAAGTCATCAAATATTCATCAAAACTTTTGTTATGGATAATTATGGAAAGTCTGCGTGGAACAATTAAGAAACAATTAGGTACAATGTAATACACCAATTGTTTCAAATATGGATATCATTATTCTGGTTGTGTTTTGAACTCTCGAATGCGTACATGTACTACGCTGTAACTACGTCTAGTGACAAAGGCGGATGTAGGGACCACCTGTATTAATGGGTGTGTCGGTCGGTCTGTGTATGATTGTGTATTGAACAATTGGATATTTAAGGATTAACTTGAATATATTTTTCATGTTATGATGAGAGTACACTCCGGTTTTTTGTGTTATTGCTCCATAACATGAAAACTATATTCAAGTTAATCCTTAAAATTTAATCAACTATACACAATCCCTGTGGAAATCCACTTGTATTGATGGACTCTTTTCTCTTAGAAAGTTTTGCGCTGCTGTATCAGCCAATCAAAAGCGACGTTACAAATGGCGACGTCATTTTCCATGTTATGGGCTGAAAACATAAATTTTTAAGCCAATGAAAATGCTTGTTACAAGGAAGATTAAATTATTACCAAATAACATTAGACGATACATTTTTTTTTGATTGGAAAATACTCAATTAACATTCAAAATATGCCAACAGTTACCAAAATTAATACCTGGACTTTTATCCTACTAGTAATCTGCGTGTTATTTTGTTTTTGTTCCAAGTATGAATGATTTGGTGTTGACCAGCAACAGGACTTTTTACATCACTAAGATAACCACACTGCGTGACTACCCAATGGTGGAGCTGCTACTGATGCTGAAGTACGGCGAGGTTCTGTACTACGACGGCAGTGACTTCCGTAGTGTGGCGGGTAGACTCAACCTGCCCAACGGCATTAACGTGTCACCTGACCACAGGTCAGTACCATATTACAGCACATATGTCTTTAAAGCTGTTCATATTAAGGTCAGTAATAAAGTTCAGTAGCGGAGGTCGGAAGTGGAGGTCAGTAGTAGAGGTCAGTATTGGAGGTCAGGAGTGAAGGTCAGTAGTGGAGGTAAGAATTGGAGGTCAGGAGTGGAGGTCAGTAGTGGAGGTCAGTAGTCAAGGTCAGTAGCAGAGGTCAGTATTAGAGGTCAGTATTGGAGGTCAGTAGTGAAGGTCAGTATTGGTGGTCAGTATTAAAGGCAGGAGTGAAGGTCAGTAGTGGAGGTCAGTATTTGCGGTCAGGAGTGAAGGTCAGTGGTGGAGGTCAGTATTGGAGGTCAGTATTGGGGGTCAGTAGTGAAGGTCAGTATTGGAAGTCAGTAGTGGAGGTCAATATTTGAGGTAAGGAGCGAAGGTCAGTAGTGGAGGTCAAGAGTAAAGGTCAGTATTGGAGGGCAGGAGTTACTTCATTACTTCATTAATTCAATATCAATTTCTGGAAGATCAATAAAATGTAAAATTAATTTATCATCTAAATTCGTGCTATTAAACGACAATCATCATTAGTTCAACTGAATGTGAAATAAAAGAGAACTTCAAAGAGAATGACATTTAAAGTATACTTGTTTTTTTAGAATTTTTAGGCATAGAAAGCATCTCTCAAGGAACATGTATACATGTCTAATTAGCTTGTTCTCATTTTGTATTTACACAACACATCTATCTGTGGGTTCCTAAGAGTGATAGTATGTTATCAGGGTTTACATATGTACAGTATAAATACTGACGGGTTGTTATATAATATGTATCATCACCTCTGTTTATGATAACACATTGTAGCCAATAAAACAACAATTAAACAGTCTGCCTCTTTGTCCTTGTGACATCTAATTGTAAACATTAATACAAGAGGCAAAAGACACGATTTTAAACAATCAACTTGTAAAGGAACAAACTGCTTCAAGACCAAACCCCTTCCAACATACCAGCTGATATGACCAAACTCCTTCCAACATACCAGATGATATGACCAAGCTCGTTCCAACATACCAGCTGATATGACCAAACTCCTTCCAACATACCAGCTGATATGACCAAGCTCGTTCCAACATACCAGCTGATATGACCAAGCTCCTTCCAACATACCAGCTGATATGACCAAGCTCCTTCCAACATACCACCTGATAAGACCAAGCTCCTTCCAACATACAAACTGATATGACCAAGCTCCTTCCAACATACCAGCTGATATGACCAAGCTCCTTCCAACATACCACCTGATAAGACCAAGCTCCTTCCAACATACCAGCTGATATGTAGGCACGGGACATTGACAAACAACACACGACGGACATTTATAGACTATATGATGCTAAAGGATGGACACTGTTTTAGAATATTAAATTGATTCGTAAATGCTTCCAATTTAGCTTAATCGGCAGCACAAAGCCTAACATTGTTACTTACATTATATGTATTTCTATAATGTGGGACACAAGCACAGTTTGGTCCACTTGTTTATTATTTCTCATTTGTTTAAAGCAGCCAATGACTAGAGTCCCAAAAAACATTATTTGAAAAATGTGCAATGTAGACTGTCCCTATCGAGCTGAAATCACCAGATACGGCATTTTCTAATCACCCTTCCTGGAAGTGATGGAGTTGTGTTACCAAAGGTTGTCTTGTTGTAGGTATATGTACGTGGCAGAAATGGAGAGTAAGCTACTAAAATCCTATCGAATCGTAGACTATGGACTACACTTCGTGGAGGTAAGATTGTCGTGTTGTTTATATGTCGTGTTGTTACGTTGTGATCGTATCATAAACATGCATCGGGGCTGGACCCTTTTAGACGTAAACTTATAACGTTAAAACAAGGATAGTAGCTGGACCTTTTGTAGACGTAAACTTATAATGTTAAAACAAGGATAGTAGCTGGAACCTTTTTAGACGTAAACTTATAATGTTAAAAATACGGATAGTAGCTGGACCCTTTTAAGACGTAAAATTATAACGTTAAACCAAGGATAGTAGCTGGACCCTTTTTAGACGTAAACTTATAATGTTAAAACAAGGATAGCAGCTGGACCCTTTTTAGACGTAAACCTATAATGTTAAAACACGGATAGTAGCTGGACCCTTTTTAGACGTAAACTTATAATGTTAAAACAAGGATAGTAGCTGGACCCTTTTTATAATGTTAAAACAAGGATAGTAGCTGGACCCTTTTTAGATGTAAACTTATAATGTTAAAAATACGGATAGTAGCTGAACCCTTTGTAGACGTAAACTTATAACGTTAAAACAAGAATAGTAGCTGGACCCTTTTTGAGACGTAAACTTATAATGTTAAAACAAGGATAGTAGCTGGACCCTTTGTATACGTAAACTTATAATGTTAAAAATACGGATAGTAGCTGAACCCTTTGTAAACGTAAACTTATAATGTTAAAACAAGGATAGTAGCTGGACCATTTTTATAATGTTAAAACAAGGATAGTAGCTGGACCCTTTTTATAATGTTAAAACAAGGATAGTAGCTGGACCCTTTTAGACGTAAACTTAAAATGTTAAAAATACGGATAGTAGCTGGACCCTTTGTAGACGTAAACTTATAATGTTAAAAATACGGATAGTAGCTGAACCCTTTATAGACGTAAACTTATAACGTTAAAACAAGAATAGTAGCTGGACCCTTTTTGAGACGTAAACCTATAATGTTAAAACAAGGATAGTAGCTGGACCCTTTGTATACATAAACTTATAATGTTAAAAATACGGATAGTAGCTGGACCCTTTTGGACGTAAACTTATAATGTGAAAAAAATGGATCGAAGCTAGAACCTTTTTAGATGTAAACTTATAACGTTAAAACAAGGATAGTAGCTGGACCCTTTTAGACGTAGACTTATAATGTGAAAAAAATGGATCGAAGCTAGAACCTTTTTAGATGTAAACTTATAACGTTAAAACAAGGATAGTAGCTGGACCCTTTTAGACGTAAACTTAAAATGTTAAAAATACGGATAGTAGCTGGACCCTTTTTAGACGTAATCGTATAACGTTAAAAATACGGATAGTAGCTGAACCCTTTGTAAACGCAAACTTATAATGTTAAAACAAGGATAGTAGCTGGACCATTTTTATAATGTTAAAACAAGGATAGTAGCTGGACCCTTTTAGACGTAAACTTATATAGACGTAAACTTATAATGTGAAAACAATGGATCGAAGCTAGAACCTTTTTAGACGTAAACTTATAACGTTAAAACAAGGAAAGTAGCTGGACCCTTTTAGACGTAAACTTATAACGTTAAAAATACGGATAGTAGCTGGACCCTTTTTAGACGTAAACATATAACGTTAAAAATACGGATAGTAGCTGGACCCTCGTAAACTTGTAATGTTAAAAATACGGATAGTAGCTGGACCCTTTTAGACGCAAACTTATAATGTTAAAATAAGGATAGTAGCTGGACCCTTTTTAGACGTAAACTTTTAACGTTAAAACAAGGATAGTAGCTGGACCCTTTGCATACGTAAACTTATAATGTTAAAGATACGGATAGTAGCTGGACCCTTTTAGACGTAAACTTATATAGACGTAAACTTATAATGTGAAAACAATGGATCGAAGCTAGAACCTTTTTAGACGTAAACTTATAACGTTAAAACAAGAATAGTAGCTGGACCCTTTTTGAGACGTAAACTTATAATGTTAAAACAAGGATAGCAGCTGGACCCTTTTTAGACGTAAACCTATAATGTTAAAACACGGATAGTAGCTGGACCCTTTTTAGACGTAAACTTTTAACGTTAAAACAAGGATAGTAGCTGGACCCTTTTAGACGTAAACTGTAAACTTATAATGTTAAAACAAGGATAGCAGCTGGACCCTTTTTAGACGTAAACCTATAATGTTAAAACACGGATAGTAGCTGGACCCTTTTTAGACGTAAACTTTTAACGTTAAAACAAGGATAGTAGCTGGACCCTTTGTATACGTAAACTTATAATGTTAAAGATACGGATAGTAGCTGGACCCTTTTAGACGTAAACTTATATAGACGTAAACTTATAATGTGAAAACAATGGATCGAAGCTAGAACCTTTTTAGACGTAAACTTATAACGTTAAAACAAGGATAGTAGCTGGACCCTTTTAGACGTAAACTTATATAGACGTAAACTTATAATGTGAAAACAATGGATCGAAGCTAGAACCTTTTTAGACGTAAACTTATAACGTTAAAACAAGAATAGTAGCTGGACCCTTTTTGAGACGTAAACCTATAATGTTAAAACAAGGATAGTAGCTGGACCCTTTTAGACGTAAACTGTAAACTTATAATGTTAAAACAAGGATAGCAGCTGGACCCTTTTTAGACGTAAACCTATAATGTTAAAACACGGATAGTAGCTGGACCCTTTTTAGACGTAAACCTATAATGTTAAAACACGGATAGTAGCTGGACCCTTTTTAGACGTAAACCTATAATGTTAAAACACGGATAGTAGCTGGACCCTTTTTAGACGTAAACCTATAATGTTAAAACACGGATAGTAGCTGGACCCTTTTTAGACGTAAACCTATAATGTTAAAACACGGATAGTAGCTGGACCCTTTTTAGACGTAAACATATAACGTTAAAAATACGGATAGTAGCTGGACCCTTTTTAGCCGTAAACTTATAACGTTAAAAATACGGATAGTAGCTACGGATAGTAGCTGGACCCTTTTAGACGTAAACTTATAATGTTAAAATAAGGATAGTAGCTGGACCCTTTTTAGACGTAAATATATAACGTTAAAAATACGGATAGTAGCTGGACCCTTTTTAGACGTAAACATATAACGTTAAAAATACGGATAGTAGCTGGACCCGTTTAGACGTAAGCTTATAACGGTAAAAGAAAAATAGTAGCTGGACCCTTTTAGACGTAAACGTATAACGTTAAAAATACGGATAGTAGCTGTACCCTTTTTAGACGTAAACTTATAACGTTTAAATACGGATAGTAGCTGGACCCTTTTAGACGTAAACTTATAACGTTAAAAATACGGATAGTAGCTGGACCCTTTTTAGACGTAAACTGATAACGTTTAAATACGGATAGTAGCTGGACCCTTTTAGACGTAAACTTATAACGTTAAAAATACGGATAGTAGCTGGACCCTTTTTAGACGTAAACTGATAACGTTTAAATACGGATAGTAGCTGGACCCTTTTAGACGTAAACTTATAACGTTAAAAATACGGATAGTAGCTGGACCCTTTTTAGACGTAAACATATAACGTTTAAATACGGATAGTAGCTGGACCCTTTTTAGACGTAAACTTATAACGTGAAAACAAGGATAGTAGCTGGACCCTTTTAGACGTAAACTTATAATGTTATAAATACGGATAGTAGCTGGACCCTTTTTAGACGTAAACAATATAACGTTAAAGATACGGATAGTAGCTGGACCCTTTTTAGACGTAAACTTATAACGTGAAAACAAGGATAGTAGCTGGACCCTTTTAGACGTAAACTTATAATGTTATAAATACGGATAGTAGCTGGACCCTTTTTAGACGTAAACAATATAACGTTAAAGATACGGATAGTAGCTGGACCCTTTTTAGACGTAAACTTATAACGTGAAAACAAGGATAGTAGCTGGACCCTTTTAGACGTAAACTTATAATGTTATAAATACGGATAGTAGCTGGACCCTTTTTAGACGTAAACAATATAACGTTAAAGATACGGATAGTAGCTGGACCCTTTAAGACGTCAACTTATAACGTTAAAAATATGGATCGTAGCTGGACCCTTTTAGACGTACATGTAAACTTATAATGTTAAAAATACGGATCGAAGCTAGAACCTTTTTAGACGTAAACTTATAACGTTAAAAATACGGATAGTAGCTGGACCCTTTTTAGACGTAAGCTTGTAATGTTAAAAATACGGATCGAAGCTAGAACCTTTTTAGACGTAAGCTTATCACGTTAAAACAAGGATAGTAGCTGGATCATTTTTAGACGTAAACTTATAACGTTAAAATACGGATCAGAGATGGACGTATTGGAGGCTAGCGTATGATATTATAAACACGGATCGGAGCTGGACCATTTTTGAACGTTAACTTATAATAATTTAATCTTGCTTGTAACAAGCATTTTCATTGGCTTAAAATTTTATGTTATCAGCCCATAACGTAAAAAAAGACGTCGTCGTTTGTAACGTCGCTTTTAATTGGCTGATACAGCAGCGCAATAATTTCTAAGAGAAAAGAGTCCATCAATAAAAGTGGATTTCCACAGGGATTGTGTATAGTAGATTAAATTAAAAGGATTAACTTGAATATATTTTTCAAGTGATGGAGCTAAAACACACAAAAAACGGAGTGTACTCTCATCATAAACCGCTTCCCGGTTTATTTAGAGTACACTCAGTTTTTTGTGTTATATCTCCATAACATGAAAAATATATTCAAGTTAATCCTTATATGTAAAATATACGACCTGCTGTTACAGTGACTGTCTTCATGTTTATACTATTTGACATTGAGGTATTTAATTCAGTTTGACGAAGTATTTGAATCGATATAACTAACCATCTCATCAAAAAGGAAAATTAAAGTAAAATAGGGTAATACCGTGGTTTTGCAGTACTATCAAAGCAAAGAGAAATTTATGTGTTTTGTGATATTACATGTATTAAAAGAAGGACAACTACGAGTTTTAGGGAGCTACTACATGTTAGACAACGATACATGTTTTTGGAATCAAATAGAAGATGAAGTGATTGAGTGTGTATTTTATGTTTTACTAGGACTTGCGTCTAGATACACTGGTGGACAACATAGAGGTAGACCCCGTGTCTGGTGATCTGTGGGTCGGGTGTCATCCAAGTTTCCATCGACTAATTCAGCTTAATGTTGCCGGATTACTGCTACCCTCACAAGTACACATTTTACCTTTCAATTTCTTTAACTAACATCACAAGTCTGACTTTGGCATAAGAAACCCGTGATATAAAATATATCACAGATATTGTTTTAAAGACACCGATATATCCATTACAAAGCAAAATTTAATATGTTTATGTGTCGGCATTCGCTCGCATTCTCTCTATGAAAAAAAAGAAAAATTTATCTGCACATCCTATCATGGCACTAATAATACATGATCAATCTTTGGTTAATTATATTTAAAAAACCTTAAGCGTCCTTGTACTTGTACTTTTTTATGTATTTAAAAAAGTTTTTTGACCAAACAATCAAATGTTACCACGACTATTTCTTCATTGCCACCTACATTGCTCCGGACAGCTAGTTCCTAAATCTCCCTATATACACGGCGGACGGGAAATATGGACTTGATGTTTCCTTTCAGTATCGGAAGTCCTACCAAGTGACACAAGGGGCTTCGTCTCGCTGGAATGACATACCTTGGTATCTCTGTTTCTCTCGCTTTGTTAGCTTCATCCTCGTATGACGACAGAGTGGGAACCTTGCTTATCCCAGTCTGCTGCTTTCTGGATTTCTGATCTATTTCCAGTTCATCTGTGGAGTACCAATGAATGGCAGGAAATCCCTGTGGACATATATTTGTATTCGTTACACACGCCCATCCCTGTTTGGAATATTCACCACCCGGTAGGAGTATCGCTCTTATCTTTCAACAAGTTTATGTCTTCCCTTGTTGCCAACTTGTTTAACCAAGAACACTATCCTGATCTCATTTAGGTATTTTCGTGTCCCAGTCCTTCCCTCTCAGCTTTCGTTGCAATGATCATATCAATAAATAACTCGCATAAAGCTATTTCTCTTGTTTGTGATCTCTCTGTGTTGGATACTCCAGATAAGCATTAGTAGGCAGTCGAGGAAACCGACCAAACATGAAACATTGGAGAAAATGTCCGGTGATGTTAGGACTAGTAACATTGTGGAAGCGGCAACATATGACGTCCTTTTCACTTCCCCCTCTTCATCGACATTTCCCAGCATCTCGATCAAGGTTTGATTGAATGGCTCGACCTGTGTATTCCCTATGTGGTGATGTGGTTGTGATATGACGTTGTCCTCGATTTCTTTACTCCTGCAATCTTCTTTAACTCTGAAAAGACCATCCTTGCACTGCTAGGCATTAACATTAAGTATAACTAAATTGACGGGGTCCTGCTACTTTCTCTGAAGTTGCTAATCATGACATCGCCTCTGTCTTCTCCAATAATGATCATCACACAGTATTAACCACGTCAGGAATCCTTTCCTACCTCTGGTACATCCGTTAAGTGAGTCATGTTCCAGCCTGATTTGTGCACAATCTTAAAGTCGTAATTTGAAGGCGATGCAAGCCAACGTCATCAAATATAAAGCCTCTTCATCGAGCTCATCACGTACGTAAGGGAATTATTTTCAGTCCATACTTCGAATGCATTTTCTGTTTTTATTAAGTCATGGAATTTGTTATATAAGGGTTCCGAACTTACTGATACTATCTATTACTGTACCTCTACCCTCAACTGAAATATTTTATATGCTACGACTTGCTCATGACCTTCCTGCAATTGCTATGTGACTGCCCTACCCATCAAGAGATGCACGTGGTTTTTTTGCAAGAAATGGCTTCGGGAAATTCGCATTTGCCAGCACTGGTCCTATCGGGTCTTCTGCCAATTCCACAGCTCATTAAAGTCTTTGCTTCAAGCCGTAGGATGACCATCCAGTAAGTCGTTGAGACGTTTAACAATCGTGATATAGTCCTTTATATTAACACAACATCTTCAGTAAGGACTCGGGGGTTATCTAATACTTCTACCATCTAACATATTACCGCAATTCTTCAAAGATAGAAATGGGAATTTCGGCAATACAAATCCTTAAAGGAAATGACGTCCATTAAGGAGATCTCATTTCAATAACAGTTGCTTGGTCGAGGTTATTCGTTATTCCTACTTACTATTACCCGAGTCGCTCGCTGTACTTGTTCATCGAAGGGTCGGCCCCTGTTTATCCAAGCTCATCAAACCATTGAGCATCTTCCTTCCTGCTGTCCAACGCTCCTACTGGTTCCACATGCATGCCACCTTTTTCCTAACTAAGGAAACAGAGAGTAGACTTGTATCAGGATAGTCAGATCTGTCAGGTTGAACACGCGCACAGGTTCCCTTATCGCAATCCGGAGGAGTCTTAAAGATGTGCGAAAGTCAATGGGTCACAGACACTCGCTTATCTATATAACCAGGTAGTAATTCAAGTGTAGCCAAATTTACTTACTGATCTACTTGCTATCTCGTACAATGTTACACCTAAGTGTTACATAAACTACATTGGTCATTTGTCTGATAAAGTGGACAGAGTACATGTCGTACGTCACACACTAACCAATAGAATTCACTGTGCTATAAGAACGTGTCTGATTGTTCAGTTTGAAACTACACGTCGTTAGCTTTATTTTGGTTCCAAGTTAAATAAATATTTCGGCATCAAACAGTTCACAATATTCATATTTGAAATGTTAAGGTTGTTTGTTGTCTCTTTCTTTTGATTTGTAAGAACAAAAAAAGTAATTTTTGACTTAGCTGAAGACGTTTTCAATAATGAATCATCATTTTGATTGTACCTAAGGCTTTTAGAACTTTTCCATGATTACAGAGGTGTGGAAATGTTGGAGCTTGGTTATGTATTTACCTTATCACTTATAAGTGCCACTCTGCAAAATATCCTCCATCCCGCCATCTACATGGGGTATATAGACAGCCTGACTTGAAAACATAGTAATGCTATGAAATTCTTCTAGTGGAATACCTAGGGATGATTAAAATAATGATAATGATTAATAATTCGAGGTTGTTATATACCGTTTTATCACAACCTAGTTCGTAGGTCGTCTCAAAGCGGTTCACAAATTATTATCCGTGGTTATAGGGCCTTTGCAATCAGCCAATATCTTTCTCAACTCCATTGGGAGCACACAGCCGGTGCTGCTATTTAGGCGCTCACAGCTAGCATTCAACAATTCTAGCACTGCCCAACCACGTACTCATTTACAGCTGAGCAGACTGGAACAAGTGGAGTAAAGTATCTTGCTCAAAGATACAACACAGAGCCGTGCCGTGACTCGAACAAGCAACCCTTCGGTCATGAGCCCGGCGTCCTACCACTAGACTACCGTGCCTCCAATACACACTTTTTATTTTTTATTTTACACACTATTATTTTTGCATTTAAGATAAAAAATATAAAAATCTTGTTTTAGTTATGATATTTAATCCAATATTAATAAACGAACTATATGATAATCTGAAATTAACTGATATCATGATCTTTGTCTCTACGTTTTGTAAATCTAAGGTTCTGTAATATAAAATTTAGTTTGTTTTCGCTCACAGATTCTGAAGGTTAAGACCTCGGGCGGAAAGTTCACGGAAGCTGTGGAGGTGTACACTGATTCCGGATCTGAACTGAGCGCCTCTTCAGTGGCCTCCATCTACAAGGGAAAAATGATAGCTGGCACTATTGCGTCACAGCTGATTGTATGTGATGTCGTCTACATTGATTGATTTTGATAAGAGAGGAAACAATGATTTACTTCCCGCCAAATTTACTTAATGTAAAACCCATGTGACATTTGGATAACATACAGTATTGTAATCTGATACATAGTTTTGCAAATATATATAATTCGACATAAAAATGTTAATACTCCGTTCAGGTGAAATTTACATCGGATGTTTTCAATCTTTACATTAACACAATTTCCATATGATCAGATTTTCATTCGTATAATGGTATAATGATAAGTTTTTCTTGTGTTTAATTAAGGGTCAATTTGTTATTTTTAAATATGAAATGACCAGATTGTGTTTTATTTAATAATAAAATGAATGGATCGTTCTGTGTCATCTGAATTGCTTTTGTTATATTATATATGTTTTTTATTAAAACATTGCTAGCTGGTCACGTGTCCAATTGCTAATTGACCGGATTATCATATATATTGCGAAATTTGGTTTTGCGTGCAGGGAGGGAAAGAGACTCGCATACTATCACTCCAAATGTAGATATGAACATCAGTACACCTTTACATATACACGAGTAATATAGATATGAAAATCAGTAAACCTTTACATATACACGAGTAATATAGATATGAACATCAGTACACCTTTACATATACACGGGTAATATAGATATGGATATTAGTACACCTTTACATATACACAAGTAATATAGATATGAACATCAGTACACCTTTACATATACACGAGTAATATAGATATAAACACCAGTGCACCTTTACATATACACGAGTAATATAGATATGAACATCAGTACACCTTTACATATTACTCGTGTATATGTAAAGGTGTACTGGTGTTCATGTCTATATTACTCGTGTATACGTAAAGGTGTACTGGTGTTTATATCTATATTACTCGTGTATACGTAAAGGTGTACTGGTGTTCATGTCTATATTACTCGTGTATACGTAAAGGTGTACTGGTGTTCATATCTATATTACTCGTGTACATGTAAATGTGCACTGGTGTTCATATCTATATTACTCATGTATATGTAACCGTGTACTGGTGTTCATATCTATATTTCTCGTGTATATGTAAAGGTGTACTAATATCCATATCTATATTACCCGTGTATGTGTAAAGGTGTACTGATGTTAATATCTATATTACTCGTGTGTATGTAAAGGTGTACTGATGTCCATATCTGTATTACTCGTGTACATGTAAAGGTGCACTGGTGTTCATATCTAGATTACTCGTGTATATGTAAAGGTTTACTGATGTCCATATCTATATTACATGTACACGAGTAATACAGATATGGACATCAGTACACCTTTACACATACACGGGTAATATAGATATGGATATTAGTACACCTTTATATATACACGAGTAATATAGACATGAACACCAGTACACCTTTACATATACATGAGTAATATAGATATGAACCTCAGTACACCTTTACATATACACGAGTAATATAGATATGAACACCAGTACACCTTTACATATACACGAGTAATATAGATATGAACACCAGTGCACCTTTACATGTACACGAGTAATATAGATATGGACATCAGTACACCTTTACATATTACTCGTGTATATGTAAAGGTGTACTGAGGTTCATATCTATATTAGTCATGTATATGTAAAGGTGTGCTGATGTTCATATCTATATTACTCGTGTACACCTTTACATATACACGAGTAATATAGATATGAACATCAGCACACCTTTACATATACATGAGTAATATAGATATGAACCTCAGTACACCTTTACATATACACGAGTAATATAGATATGAACATCAGTACACCTTTACATATACACGAATAATATAGATATGAACATCAGTACACCTTTACACATACACAAGTAATATAGATATGGACATCAGTACACCTTTATATATACACGAGTAATATAGATATGAGCATCGGTACACCTTTACATATACACGAGTAATATAGATATGAACATCAGTACACCTTTACATATACACGAGCAATATAGATATGAACATCAGTACACCTTTACATATACACGAATAATATAGATATGAACATCATTACACCTTTACATATACACGAGTAATACAGATATGGACATCAGTACACCTTTACATATACACGAGCAATATAGATATGAACATCAGTACACCTTTACATATACACGAGTAATATATATATGAACAGCGGTACACCTTTACATATACACGAGTAATATAGATGTGAACATCAGTACACCTTTACATATACACGAGTAATATAGATATGAAAATCAGTAAACCTTTACATATACACGAGTAATATAGATATGAACATCAGTACACCTTTGCATATACACTCCAAATATAGATATGAACACCAGTACACCTTTACATATACATGAGTAATATACATATGAACATCAGTACACCTTTACATATTCACGAGTAATATATATATGAACATCAGTACACCTTTACATATACACGAGTAATATAGATATGAACATCAGTATACCTTTACATATACACGAGAAATATAGATATGAACATCAATAGGGCACAGTTAACACAATAGTAGACCAGAATGATGACCCTACTGAGTCAGTATAGGGTACAGTTAACACAATAGTAGTCCAGAATGATGACACCACCGATTCAGAAAAGGTTACAGTTAACACAATAGTAGTCCAGAATGATTACACCACCGAGTCAGTATAGGGTACAGGTAACACAATAGTAGTCCAGAATGATGACAGCACCGATTCAGAAAAGGTTACAGTTAACACGATAGTAGTCCAGAATGAGTACACCACCGATTCAGAAAAGGTTTCAGTTAACACAATAGTCGTCCAGAATGATGACAGCACCGATTCAGAAAAGGTTACAGTTAACACAATAGTACTCCAGAATGAAGACTCTACTAAGTCATTATAGGGTACAGATAACACAATATTATACCAGAATGGAGACTCCACTGAGTCAGTATATGGTACATTTAACACAATAGTAGTCCAGAATGATGACACATTGAGTCAGAATAGGATACAGTTAACACATTAGTAGTCCAGAATGATGACACCACTGAGTCAGTATAGAGTACAGTTTACACAATAGTACTCCAGAATGAAGACTCTACTGAGTCATTATAGGGTACAGATAACACAATAGTAGTCCAGAATGATGACACCACTGAGTCAGTATAGAGTACAGTTAACACAATAGTACTCCAGAATGAAGACTCTACTGAGTCATTATAGGGTACAGTTAACACAATAGTAGACCGGAATGAAGACCCCACCGAGTCAGTATAGGGTACAGTTAACACAATAGTAGACCAGAATGATGACACCACCGAGTCAGTATAGGGTGCAGTTAACACAATAGTACTACAGAATGAAGACTCTACTGAGTCATTATAGGGTACAGTTAACACAAAAGTAGACCAGAATGATGACCCCACTGAGTTAGTATAGGGACACATTGAGTCAGAATAGGATACAGTTAACACAATAGAATTCCAGAATGATGACACCACCGAGTCAGGATAGGGTACAGTTAACACGATAGTAGTCCAGAATGAAGACACCACTGAGTCGGTATAGGGTACAGTTAACGCAATAGTAGACCGGAATGAAAACCCCACCGAGTCAGTATAGGGTGCAGTTAACACAATAGTACTCCAGAATGAAGACTCAACTGAGTCATTATAGGGTACAGTTAACATAATAGTAGACCAGAATGATGACACCACCGAGTCAGGATAGGGTACAGTTAACACAACAGTAGTCCAGAATGATGCCACCACTGAGTCAGTATAGAGTACAGTTTACACAATAGTAGACCAGAATGGTGACACCACTGAGTCAGAATATGGTACATTTAACACAATAGTAGTCCAGAATAATGACACATTGAGTCAGAATAGGATACAGTTAACACAATAGTAGTCCAGAATGATGACACCACTGAGTCAGAATAGGGTACAGTTAACACAATAGTAGTCCAGAATGATGACCCCACTGAGTCAGTATAGAGTACAGTTAACACAATAGTAGTCCAGAATGAAGACTCTACTGAGTCATTATAGGGTACAGTTAACACAATAGTAGACCGGAATGAAGACACCACCGAGTCAGTATAGGGTACAGTTAACACAATAGTAG
>NW_018405860.1:378436-382629 GCF_002113885.1 Mizuhopecten yessoensis
ATTAAAATCACAACATTGGAATTTAATATGTTGAGGTTGACACTTGTGTTTTGAAGACATCAAGTGTTTAAGCTGACACAATTTCAGGAGGCAGTTCATTCCAGATTTTGATGGTACGTGGGAAATATAAAAACTGTTTTCAATCATTCTTGCAAGATGGTAGTTGGAATGTCGTATTATGTATGTTCCTAGTTAATCTGAGTCTATCCTCTTTAATGATTTTAACATCCCCATTCACAATTTTGTATGTAGAACATGTTAAGGCTTGCATCCTGTCGTCTGTCTTCCAGTGATCTCCAGTTCAGATCCTCCAGCATGAGTCCTACACTGGATTTATCCTGAACTGGTTGCTGGCATAACGTGCACCTCTGCGTTGGACCATTGCTAGATGGTAGATATCCTTTTGTCGCATACTCTATTATCGTTCTTACAAGCGTCTTATAGGCGTTTCCTTTTACAGATATGGAACCGATGTTAAAGTTTTGTCTTTGGAATCCTAATGTTCTGTTTGCTTTTCCACTGATGTTATTAATGTGGTCGGTCCAACGTATGTCTGGTGTAATAAGACATCCAAAGTAAGTGGCACTGTCGACAGATTCAAGAACATGACCATGGAGACTATATCGATGTTTCAGTGGATGGGTTTTCCCGGTTATAGATATCACATTACACTTTCCCGGGTGGAATACCATCTTCCATTTTTGTTCTCATATGCCAAGGTTGGTTTGGTGTGTTTGGAGGTTCTTTGTATCAACGTTAGATGCTATGGTTAAATATTCAAAGGTATCATCTGCGACATGCCGTTGATGTAGTATAAGAACAGGCAGCGTCCTAGAACCGATCCCTGGGGCACATCAGAATCAACATTTATGTAGCTTGATCTTTCACCATCAACTACGACTGTTTGAGATCTATCAGACAGAAAATTCTGTATGTTCAACAAGATTCATCAGTTTGGAAATATGTGATTCCAAAGTTTTATTTTTTACACAAACAATGTACGTATTAAACGTGTCGCAACGTTTCATGACCGACTGGTCCATTTGTCAAGCTGTCATAGCTTGAAATGAGTCTTAGCTTGACAAAGGGACCAGTCGGTCTTGAAACTTTGCGAAACGTTTAATACGTACATTGTTTGTGTAAAAAGTGAATCTTTGGAAAGGAAATTCTGTATCCACGTGTTAGTCTGCCCACGAATACCATAATGCTGGAGCTTGTGTATTAACAGGCTTTGACTGACCTTGGCAAAAGCTTTTGAAAAATCCTTTATAAGGGCATCATTCTGCTTCCCTGCTGACATGTTGGTAGTGATGCCATTAATGAACTCAATGAGCTGGATATCACACGATAATTTACTGCGGAAGCCATCCTGTAGTGGTAGAGGGTCTTATTTCTATCTGCGTGATTCATATTGTGACTTGTTATGTGTTCCATCAATTTGCAACAAATGCTGGTGAGCGATATAGTTCGATAATTCTGAGTTTTGTGGCGGTCGCCTTTTCTGTAAATTGGGGCTACAACTGCATGTTTCTATCGTTTGGGACCTCACCAGTTTCCAGGGATTTTCGAAATATCATAGTAAGAATTGGTGTAATTTGGTCTGAAAGTTCTTTTAGTATTATAGGTTTAATGTTGTCAGGACCTGCAGGCGTTTTTGGATTATGTTTATTTAAAGGTTTCAAAATGCCAGCACAAGTGAGGTTGATTTCAGGAGCAGATGGACATGCTACTTTCATATTACAATTATTAGTAAATTCATTGGTGTTAACTGACATTGATGTAACAGGCCGTCGTTACGTAATGGTGATACACCTTTGCTGTCTGTCCTTTGATGTTTTAGGTAGGTCCAAAATCGGTTAAGTCCTGTATAGATTGTCGTCTTCTTTTGGTGTGACAGTATCCTCTATGTACTCCATACATGCCCGTCGTAGTTCTCGTTGTATGTCGCGTTTTGTCTCTTTGGATTATGCGTTTTGTCTCTGTCACTTTTCCGATTTAATTTCCTTATTTCTGGTGTAATCCATAGCAAGTCATCCTTGGGTTTGCGGTTTTATGAGGAATGTGTGTTTTAATTAGGTCCTCAATGTGACATTTAAATTCACACCAAAGGCATTTGTTCCTTTGTTAGATGTGTTCATTTCTTTGATATTGTTGTACAATTTTTATATTTCTTAACGCATAGTGTCCCGATTTGCACGTTTATAGAGTGGAATGCTTCGTGGTTTCTGAATCTTTTTCTAAACTTCAATGTCTAGTTCTGAAAACACAATATCATGATCCGAGATACCTGGGATAGTTTCTATTCTGGAGAGTGTAGATGGGTTATTGGTGAGTATCAAATCGTGTACATTTTCACCACGTGTTGGTTCTCCTACCATCTGTACCAGGCCGTTGTCGTCCAAGATGTCTGTGAACTTATAGTGGCCATTTGTGTATGGTGTGTTAGGGTTCAGGGTCTATGATTTCCAGTTCCATCCAGGAGGGTTAAAATCACCTGCAACCACTAGGTTGGAGTTGTTATCATTGATGTACTCAGGTATTTGTTATTGATCGCAATTAACATTCCACCACCCTATGTGTTTCGGTCGTTGCGGTGCAGCATATAGTTTGATGGAAAAATCTGATTTTCGTTTTGATTGATTGACATTTAATGTTAAGTAATTTCAAGGGTTTCAGTTTGCTTTTGGTTTTGGTACTGCTATTCCGAATTAGTGTTGAAGCATGGAACGATTTCACAAGGTTCGCCGATGCATGGCGCTTTGTAATGAAGTGTCAGACAGGACTTTAAAGTGATCTGATGTGCTAATCACAAGTTCAAAACAGACGGAGCTGAAGTTTGGACAGTTGCAAACATTGCCGTCCCACGCAATGGCACTATAATTAGCTAGTTCATTGTAGGTTTTTGATTTAACTAGACTGAACATGGCGTCTTTGGAGAAAAAACGAATTAGTTTTCCATTGATATTTATCCTCCAGAGGAAGCTCACATGATGGATCAGGTGTGTTTATGAGCTTGGTGATGTCGCTTATCATCACTAGAATGACTGCTGTAAATATAAGTCAGATAATCCCGCCTTACGATCACATGTTATTGTTTTCTCCGCCATATTGGATTATCGATCTCAAACTGTCAAAGTTTTCTGTTGACAAGTATCCACTAGAAATACCTTTGATATAATTTGCACAATACATACAGTTTCCAGGTAGGTTAAACTGTTCCTCCTAGACAAAAGACACTTGACCTAGTATTGTAGCGTTCTTTCTGCGTTGTTTGAAAGAACATGACCAGAGGTGTTTAAGCTCGAAGAACAAAGTCTAGGGAAAGCTGCATCTAGAGGAACTATTATTTTTACAGAATTGCAATGTTTTTTCCGACATATTCGTGTACAACGCTTCGCCTGTCTGGCTGTTGATAGGATCATACCTATGGACCATTGTAGTTAGTTCTAAAATCGAATGTATTCTAAACAAGATAGAACAATAGGCTACGTAAGAACGGTAGCTAAATACACATCGTTGCGCCATAAAAATACATGGAGAAACGGTTATATGATAGAAGTTTAAAAATGTGCTTCTAGATCAGATGTAACATTAAATGAATATTAATAAACAGCCGGGCAGACTGTCCTGTATGATTTTGAATTGGTTACCGAGAAAAACAGGACCCTTTCAATAACACTAACTACGTGTACATGCACAACCATGATTTAAATGTAACAAACAAATAATTTAGAAAAGTTAGAGTGGCAAGAAAAATAAAATTTGAATGAAATAAAAATAGTTCTGTTGGAAATAAGGGAAGAATTCGGATGTCGATATGTTTCAATTAATGTATAATCACGTTTTGATAGAAAAAAAGATTAACAATAGAAATAATAAAAAGATCGCTGGTAATATATAGAGTTTTAGATATACACGCACCGTTAATATGTAGATTTAGATAAACTCCCACAGATACTATATTTAGTTTTAGATTACCAAAGATAATATATTGAGTTTAAAATATAAAACCACATATAATATATAGAGGTTCATATATAAAACCAGTAAACCACAGATAATATTTAAAATTTAGATAAATCCCCACTGATAATATATAGAGTTTAAGATATATCCCCACAGATAATATATAGAGTTTAAGAGATATTCCCACAGATAATATATACAGTTTAAGATATATCCCCACAGATAAT
>NW_018405860.1:383342-383895 GCF_002113885.1 Mizuhopecten yessoensis
ATAAGATATATCCCTACAGATAATATATACAGTTTAAGATATATCCCTACAGATAATATATAGAGTTTAAGATATATCCCCACAGATAATATATAGAGTTTAAGATATATCCCTACAGATAATATATAGAGTTTAAGATATATCCCCACAGATAATATATAGAGTTTAAGATATATCCCCACAGATCATATAAAGAGTTTCATAATTAAACCACAGATAATATAAAGATATTTAGATAGACATACACAAATAATAAAAAATAATTTGAAACATCAAACCACAGATAGTATATAGAGTTTTAGATAAAAAAAACCCAGCTAATATACAAAACCAGGGATAGCATACAGAGTTTTAGATATAAAACAACAGCTAATATATAAAACCACAGATAGTATACAGAGTTTTATATATATCTTAGACCACAGATAGTATACAGAGTTTTAGATATATCTTAGACCACAAATAGTATACAGAGTTTTAGATATATCTTAGACTACAGATAGTATACAGTTTTAGATATATCTTAGACCACATATAATGTACAGAGTTTTAG
>NW_018405860.1:388224-448507 GCF_002113885.1 Mizuhopecten yessoensis
ATGTACAGAGTTTTAGATATATCTTAGACTACAGATAGTATACAGAGTTTTAGATATATCTTAGACCACAGATAGTATACAGAGTTTTAGATATATCTTAGACCACATATAATGTACAGAGTTTTAGATATATCTTAGACCACAGATAGTATATAGAGTTTTAGATATATCTTAGACCACCGATAGTATACAGAGTTTTAGATATATCTTAGACCACAGATAGTATACAGAGTTTTAGATATATCTTAGACCACATATAATGTACAGAGTTTCAGAAATGAGACCGCAATAGATATATTAAGGTATGCACCCACAGGTTTATACATGTGTATGCATACACTCATTCAAAAACCGAATTAACAAATACATTTTATATTACTTTTTTTATGCGCATGTAAACATTTCATTATTTATAGAAGTGGCAGAGAAGTTATCAGACTTGGGTTTGGATTACAGATCACATAGAAATGGAAACCATTTGAAGAATTTCCCTCCTAACTCCTAACTGGTATGTAAGCCGTATCTAACATTGGATAATTAATGCATTACTGACCTCTGTGGGACTGGTTTATTTTGATTAGACAAACGACCTACACGCTCACTGTGTAGTGTAGACTTTATACATATGCCTCTGTCACACTATAACGATAGCTATATATGTACTATCAAGTGCCTTAGAGTTATTTTAGACTCATTATTAATGTTGTATATGAGTATTTGAAGAAGCTCGTCGTGTTTAGAGGTAATAAGAGTGTATAATTTTATACGTTACATTTTTATATCAAACAGTGACATGATAGGAAAATATTTCAATTTCTTCTCAAGTTGGACTCAGTACAACTACCAAACATTTGCCAATGAAATTGACCAGATGAACATTGCATGTGCGTATGAATACATATTTTCAGATTTTGCTAATAATTATAAATATTAATAATTCGAGGTTCTTATATACCGCTTTATCACAACCTAGTTCGTAGGTCGTCTCAAAGCGGTTCACAAATTATTATCCGTGGTTATAGGGCCTTTGCAACTAGCCAATATCTTTCTCAACTCCCTGGGGAGCATACAGTCGGTGCTGCCATTTCGGCGCTCATAGCTAGCATTCTACACGGTGCCGCGCCGTGACTCGAACCCGCAACCCTTCGGTCACGAGCCCGGCGTCCCTACCATTAGACTACCTTGCGAAGGGAGATAACTATTGACATATTTAAACAAAGAAGATGCCATTTGTATGAGATTTTACATTTTTATTGAAGCTTCACAAGAAATTGTTCCTGTCAATGTCAACCCCCGGTACAAATGAAAAACAACATGGATTACACATCCATTTGGTCACGTCATATATGAAATGCAGTCGAACAGTCAACTGACGTATCAAATTAATTCGTCCTTTCAAGTCACCTCTTGTTTCCTGTCTAATTCGACATTCAATTGCTGAAGCTTCACATTCCAGAAAATGTAGAACCTCGAAATTTAGCGGTTCTCCACTTCGAGATAGTAAAGATGGCTGCCGTACACTCTCAAGTTCTTTATTACTTCAAGTCGGTTGACTTATCAGTTATAACATAACAATACAGAGACAACATACAATATGATACACACACACATGCATACACACAAACACACTGTGGAGAGTGAACACTAACCAGAAGTCAGCTCAGATCTCCTTTTGTTTGCTTGTATTAAAAATTTGCCAAGATTTCGAATGTCGGATACATTCTCACAAATAAGTAGTTGAATTAATTTATACATGCTTGCATGTCTTACATTATATTTCTGAATTAGTTTCAACCTTATATCAATATAGCAAGGACATTTTAAAATGAAATGGAACTCATCCTCGACATCATTCAGGTCACACACTGTACACAACCTGTTTTGTCTATCAGTTCTATTATATCTGCCACACTCAATATTTAATTTATGTGCAGACATTCGAATTTTACATATTTGTTTTAAATAATTTATATTTACAGGTTTTGATAAATAATACTGGTGACCAAAATTACACACATATTGATACAATGCTCCTTTAGGAGAAGATTGATTTTTTTCAAAACATTCTTGTGTGAATATGTTAGGCACGGTGACTCACCATCAAATCAACTTCTTGCGATCATTCATGATATATATTTAGCCTTAGACAATGGTAAGGAAATACGTATGGTCTTCTGTGATATTAGCAAAGCTTTCGATCGAGTTTGGCATAAAGGCATTCTTTGTAAATTATCCAGCTATGGGATTCGAAATTCGCTATTAGTTTGGTTTGAAAATTATCTTTCCGATCGAAAGCAGAGAGTTGTCATCAATGGTAAAAATTCAAATTGGTTAAATGTTAAGGCTGGTGTTCCACAGGGCTCAATTCTTGGACCTCTTTTATTTTTGATATATATAAATGACATTGTTAAAGATATACAAGCTAAAATAAAGTTATTCGCTGATGACACCTCTCTTTACGTAACCGTTGATATTCCTAGAGTCAGCGCAGATATTCTTAATAGTGACCTTAATAAGTTTCATAACTGGTCGCAAAGATGGTTAGTAAATTTTAACCCATCCAAAACAGAAACCCTGCTCATTAGTAGAAAAACCATTAAACCGTTTCATCCTCCCTTAAATATGAACAATACTAACATCTCTGAAGTTGCTACACACAAGCATTTAGGTATTTTTCTCTCTGGAAATGGTCATTGGAATGAACACATCAGTTATTTGATATCTAAGATTTCACCTAAAATAAATATCTTACGTAAATTTAAATTCTCTTTGGACAGGTATAGTCTCCAAACTATGTACTACACTCTTATTCGACCTATATTAGACTATGGCGATATCTTATGGGACTGCCTTACTAAAGCTCAATCTGAATTATTAGAAAATCTTCAATTAGAAGCAGCACGCATAGTCACTGGCGGCACTAGACTCACAAGTAGAATTAAACTGTATACTGAAACAGGTTGGCTTCCCCTCGAGGAAAGACGTAAACAGCACAAGCTTATTCTTTTCCACAAAATGGTTCATGGTCTGGCTCCTCAATATCTTCTAGATATTCTACCTCAGCGTAACCGTAATTACCACAACCATGATACTCGCACGGGAAATAATTTTCGTCCACTAGTTAGTCATACGAGTCTCTATAATAAATCTTTTTTGCCATCTGTCATCAGTATCTGGAACTCCTTGCCTGACTATGTCAAGAACGACCCTTCAATCTATAAACTTAAAACCTATCTACGCAAGCCCTCTCACAAAATTAAAATTTTCTACTTTAATGGTACCAGACTGGGGCAGATACATCATGCTAGATTAAGAATGGAGTGTAGTTCCCTTAAGTTTTATCTATACCAGAGAAATCTAATTGATAGTCCTCTGTGTTCTTGCATGCAAGCAAATGAAACCAATGAACATTATCTATTACATTGTTGTCTTTTTTCTCAACTACGGTTACATACATTTAACGAAATCAATCATCCACTCTCAACTGATTTACTTTTGTTCGGGAATAATGAGCTTACAGATGACGAAAATGCCTTAATTTTTTCATCTGTACAAAACTTCATCATCCATTCTAAAAGATTTGACTAAGTTCTATTCATTATACAACGATCCTTTGTTTCACATCACCTATTTCTTCTCCTTCTATTCTTATTGGCACGGGCATCTATATCCCTCGATCCCCCTGTACCCCTTTTCTTTTACTCTCATTTCAAATATCCCTTGAACTATGTTTAAAAGTAAGCTACTGTTTTAAGTGTTTATATTTCTTTCCATAGAATTCAGTAACTATACCATCATGCCCTAAATTAATGAGATACATTCTCGGAAACGGATTTATATAAGTTATTTCAACTTGTTTCCGGATCCCATTCCTCTGTACTTTGTATGTTATGTGATGTAATGCAACTTAATTTGGAATGAAATAAAGTTTATATTAAAGGGGTGATAATATTTTCCCCTGAAATAATCCGTTATCATTATAAAAAAATTCGGAGAGAGTACCATTATATTTAACACAACATTTCACACTTTTATATAATGATCTGATCACTTTAAGAAGTTTACCTTCTACACCTTCTTTCATCATTTTATACCATAAATTCTGTCTGTTAATAAAATCAAACGCTTTTGTATAATCTATAAAACAACAATAGAGACGTTTTTTCTTTTTTAAAGTACGATTAATTAAAGATTGTAAAGCGAAAATTGCGTCTACAGTAGGGCCATGAGCCTGCGTACCGCATCCAGACATTATTATTCCGCGACGAGGCGTAATATTTTTTTTTTAAATATCTTAACGTATGCATTAATCAACAAAAAATAAACATGGAATTTAAAATATGTTGTTTTGATGTGTTTGGTTCTTCATAATTTTGTTGTATAGAACTATCAGCGTACAACATCATTTGGTTGTATAGAACTATCAGCGTACAACATCATTTGGTTGTATAGAACTATCAGCGTACACCATCATTTGGTTGTATAGAACTATCAGCGTACAACATCATTTTGTTGTATAGAACTATCAGCGTACAACATCATTTGGTTGTATAGAACTATCAGTGTACAACATCATTTGGTTGTATAGAACTATCAGCGTACAACATCATTTTGTTGTATACTACTATCAGCGTACAACATAATTTGGTTGTATAGAACTATCAGCGTACAACATCATTTGGTTGTATAGAACTATCAGCGTACAACATAATTTGGTTATATAGAACTATCAGCGTACAACATCATTTAGTTGTATAGAACTATCAGCGTACAACATCATTTGGTTGTATTGAACTATCAGCGTACAACATCATTTTGTTGTATAGAACTATCAGCGTACAACATCATTTTGTTAATTTTTACATTAGGTCAATACGTAGACTTGCACAAGCTCCATAATCTGGGACGAACTATCAGAATGGCCTTTCACAAGTTCCAATTATTGAAAAAGGTGATGAATTGAGTTTGTCTTGAAACAAATTCAACATGAACTCGCAGTTCTTTAATTTGTTTCAAGACCAACTCAATCCATCACCCCATGAAATCGACCAAAGCAAGATTCAATCCATAAATGACATTTAATAGTATTGGGTCAATGTTCATAATAATATGAATAATTGTTTCCATTTCAAATGTAGTGCAAAAGCGTTCATTCTGCTTAGCTTACCGCATCTAGGTTATCATTAATCTCATTCATTCACAGGCACATTTATTGGGTAATTAGCTATTCAATTAAAACACAAGATTGACTCAAACGGTCGATTACTGGCGAAATAAAGCAGCTCTTACAGATTAAGTTTTACTTCCATTCCAACTCTAAAGCTTTGCAGCTGCAATATAACAAAAGAAATGATCACATCACGTGTTGTTTTTATGTGTTAAGGATTTCCTCTTCTGAGGTAAACACGTTCAAATCTCGTTTTGATCTAGTGTAAAAAATGTTTTATTAAATTTATTAAATTAGCATCCATTTCCATAGCAAACACGCATTTGAGAAACGTGACAAAAACTAGATACATGCTGATTACATAATATGTTTTACAATTTATTTATTTTTTGTATCATTTATATCAGCTGAACCCAATTTGTTTATCCTGTAAACATTTTAAAATAACACAAACACAATAAACAAAAACATAAAACAAAAAAAGGAAACACACGGACCCCCAATTGCTATGACTGTTAAAAGAAGAGAAATGCATTTCCTTCAATCAAGTGAATATTAAGAAAATATAATAGCGGAAAAAAGAAACTGTGCATGCCTAAAATGTGTTATAAAAATAAATGTGTATGACGTAGAACAATAAGGTTTTCAGGGACAATTTATTTGTTATTTATTAACAGTTGCATTCCATTTTTCACGTTATGGAATCAATAAGTTCCGTTCAGGAGTGACGTAAACACAGCAGGGGTCAATACTGAGTTCACAAAGTTAATACCGTTTGCCTGAACGCAAGCCTGGCAACGTCGACGTATGGAGCATATCAGACGGTTCAAGAATGCTTGTGGGATGGCATTCCAGATCTGTACCAACGCTGCAGCCAAAGTCATCGGTTGATTGGGTAATGCCCGTAATCTGCGCTTCATTTCATCCCAGACGTGTTCAATGGGCGACAGATCGGAGGATACAGGGCCAGGGCAACACGTCAACGTTCTGCTGGGCCAGAAAGTCCATAGCGACACGAGCTGTGTGTGGCCTGGCGTTGTCCTGCTGTAGCGTAATGTGACGTTGCTGCCCTTGCACGAATGGAACGACGTGGGTCCGGAGGATCTCGTCACGGTAACGTAGCGCGTTCAAATTCCCGTTAACAACCACCAGAGGCGTTCTCCCGTTTGCTGTGATGCCGCCCCAAATCATAACGCTGCCTCCGCCGAAAGAACGTCGTTGTACCACACACGCGTCACGGAAACGTTCTCCGACGCGACGATACACTCTGGAACGGCCGGTCACTACTATCCAGGTGGACTCGCGACTCGTCCGTAAACAAAATACCTGCCCAATCCCGTCGAGTAAATCGCAGATGCCTTCTGCACCAGTGCAGAGGTGCTTCACGATGACGTGGCAGAAGAACTTGGCGGATTGCAGGACGTCGCGGACGGATAGCTCGTTCACGCAATCCGTTCCGTACAGTTCTCGGGCTTATTGGTAGCAACCCAGGGATTGTCCGTGCAGTCAAACTTGTCGTTTGGAAGCGATTTCTCAAATGGACAAGCCGAATATGGTTGTCCTGTTGAAGTGACGTCACACGTGGACGTCCCGCACGAGGTCGATCGCCGACGTGGCCAAACTCTTGATGTCGTCTCCACAAATCCCGGATTGTGTTTCGATGGACATGAAAACGTGTAGAGACAACGGCTTGGTCCATACCATTAATCACAAATTAAAACGTTATAATGCTGTTGTTACTATTCACTGGTCTCAACAGAGTGACCCAACAGTTGAAAAATAAACTTTCATCGTCGAATTGGATGGCTGGACCAGAAAAACGTGCAAACTGGTCAACGCCTATAGAGAGCAAACTGCACGGGAAAAACTGTCAATGACACACGGATAGTGTGTATGTGTCATACTCGGTCATGTGTGTGCATTTTCATGTATATACCGTTGGTAACACATGTTATATAACAATTCTCCGCATGCACAGTTTCTTTTTTCCGCTAGTATAAATTAGTCATCAGAACGTTTTATAGCAGTCGTAAAATCAGTAAAACTTGGTCAAAAAATGATATTTTTTTATTTCAAAATAAGGGGTAGGAGTAACCTAAACTGAGATCAAAATATAATATGAAGACTTGTCACGTCTATATTCAAGAAAAATACTATTGATTTCTGGAAGATATTTTGGGATTGTTTTTTTTTAAGATCAAAATGAATACTTAAATACCGCGGTGGTACGGGGAGCTCGGTCACATCTAGCATTTCCTAAAAGTATCAAAACTAATAAGAACAAGACAAAGGGATTATATACTTTACAATGTTTCAGTTATAGGATTGGTCTGACATCAGTATATTGTTACTTTGTGTTAATTCATGCAAGCGTCATTCTTCTATCTGAAATAAACAAGGACGTCCATTTAGCATTATCCAGGTATGTCTATGTTTATTTCATGTTGGGTTTTCATTCCTAGTATAAAACGATTTTACGCTTACTGCCTTATATGGACACATACTTGTTACAATAAATAAAAGTGGGATTTTTTAAAATAAGTATTTGCTTATGGATTCAAGTTCACACAGGGTAACACATTCAAATATTTTAGTTTTTGATTTTTTAAACGATTGACTTGTTACAAGTTTCACTAGATAATTAATACATTACAGACTTCGGTGGAAACCGTTTTGAATGCTATTTTGTATAATTGATTAGAAGACATGCGTTGCTTTCCAATAATGTCACCACCGGGTTATCAGTTCATCCCTCGCTTTTACACACATGCATTTATTACGCAGTACGTAATTCATTTAAAACGCAAGTCTCACCTGGACGGTTTATCATTGACTATATAAAGAAGCTCAGACATAAAAGCATCCCTTCTTTTCCTGCTCTGAAGCTTTGCGGTTTACTCACGATATCAACAAATGAAAGGTATTTGTTCTGGAATAGTTCAGCGACTGAACATGGTAACCTTGATAATAATGCAATATGATATATGTTTTCACAATGTTGAATTTCTATCAACATCTTTGGGGCCAAGAAAATAATACAAAATATGAACATATATATTTGTACCAACTTTGACGTGTAAAATATAGGTCTTGTCTAATATTGAGTATAACAATTGAAAGTACCGAATACCAAATGAAGTACCGCAATCTTTACCTTGAAGAGTACTCAATCATCACTGTGTGGTAAATTGACTAAACTAAACTAAACTAAACAGGTGTTAGTGCAGTATTTATTTTAAGCATACAGATTTGATCACTATAGTCTGTAACTAAATAAAAGTAGGCAATGGTCACACAGTTCTGGTCGATCGTCAAGAAAGGTCTACTGTTAGCATGACACAAAATAAAGAAACATCATGACACAAAATAAATAACTAAAATAATGTGTCACGGTATTAGCATGATACAAAAAAATAAAATACAGTGTCACAAAAAAATTACCCAAAGAAAATACTCCCTGGTCGAAAAGGCCTTATCAATTCAAAAATGTTTGGAATGCTTATACCTAATCAAATCCTACCTTCAGTATGATGTCCAATGATTGAATGATGAAATGTACATTATTTTCACATAAAGAATGATATAATACGAGAATGGTTTTGAAAAATATTTTATGATACCTATCAAGTTAATACTGTAAGTATCCTTTTAATCACTGCTTAAACAAAATATGGTTTATCGTATTTGGTCATCTTATTCTACAAGCTTTATTTTTAGGTGGACAAAGTAGCAAGACATGCGTCACAAATTCATTAGGTGTTGTTTGGAATTACATATATAACAATTTAATAATACGAATGATATATTTCACGTGAATTTCCGTTTTTGTCAGCCCTGAGTACTTCAGTTTATGGTATCCTGAAATGGAGCAGTAAACTATAGAAATGGCCTGATTCTAAAGGATGTATCCGAAATATACATGTAATATTGTATAGCGATAGCGGGTTTAGCCTACACAACTCTTATGTCTCCCCTTCGAATGAAGGGAGACATATTTTCTTCTGGTTCTTCTCATTCTTCTAATTGCAACTTGTACGGGCCTTTTTTTTTTTAGATATCTTTATGAGACTTGAAGTATGCCTGCATCAACCATAGAAGGTGTGCAGTGCACTGGAACTAGGTCTCGTGTCCCACTATATACAGAAGTATGACCATTTGTTTATTTTAATACCGAAGTTTGTCCGGAACATAAGTTCCATGTAATTTCATCTACGTTGACCAAACTTACCATATTTACATTTTTGTATATATCTGGGGAAGGCAGAATCTCTCGCACTAAAATAGGGTTTTGTGCCCCACTATTAGCAGAGTTATGGCCCTTTGTTAATTTTCTATATCGAAGTTTGTCCACAGCATAACTTCTAAACCGTTAAAGATATCTTGATCAAACTTGAAGTTCACCTGCATCACCCAAAGAAGGTGTGCAGTAACAATAGAATTAGGTATCGTGCCCCACTTTATACAGAGTTATAGCCCTTTGTTTATTTTTAATATCGAAGTTTGTCCACGGCATAACTTCCGTGTTATTTCACCTACGTTGACCAAACTTACCATATTTAATTATCTTTGGAAGGCGGAATCTCTCGCACTAACATCTGGTCTCGTGCCCCACTATATAAAGAGATAAAGCCCTTTGTTTATTTTTTATACCAAAGTTTGTCTATTGGCTAATAAGAGGAGACATATGTTTTTGTTCACAAAAACAAGTTTCTAGTTATTATTTAGTCTTCGGTGTTTTCTTTATATATATATATTTCCAAGGAATACTATTAGGGCAAACGGTTTCTGTCTGTAAAAAGAATTAGGGGGAACTTCGACTGATGGCGAACAAATCGTGTTCGCCCTGATGTTTGACACATGTTTTGATAAGGAAGACGACTTTGAATATACTAAAGAGCATGCACACTTGTTCAAGTCAGTTTCAGGAAAATAAGTGATTATCATAGAGACTGGTAGCCCCCACTACCAGACGCCTCTGCTATTGTTGTGTACTCATCATTGTATATCTGTATACTAACTTTTGTTAAAACTGCATAATATGCTTCGGAGAGAGTCCACAATGACTGTAGCAACAATACACAGTTTAAAATTTTGAGTATTAATGTCAATGGTCTTGTAGGTAAACTCAAATTTACCGATTTTATTGAGTATCTGTCAAATTCTGATTTAATATGTCTTACCGAAACTAATACTGATACTGCAGATTCTGTTGATATCGAAGGTTATACTGCATTTTGTAAACACAGAAAATGTTTGTCCACTATTAAATCTGTTGGCATAGTTGTCTTCTCTAAACATGAATATGTGAAACATTTAAGTATTGTAGAAATTGATTGTAATCACATTATGTGGCTCAAAATTAAGGGTGATGTTTTTAAATGCAATGGTCATATGATATTTGGAATAGTTTATATACCTCCCAGGAGTTCAAAGTATTCTTCGTCTGAACTTTTTGAAGATGTGGAAAAAGATATTTTATCTTTCCAAATACAGGATAACAAGTATATTTGCCTACTTTTGTGACTTTAACGGTAGGACTACGGATCTCCCTGATTTCTTTGAAGCTGAAGGTGATGATTATGGTTATTTTTCCGATGTTAACGACCTAACTGATATCAATGTACCTAGACAAAGGTCATCTAAGGACCCTGTAAATAACGAGTATGGTAAGCGTTTACTGGACCTATGTAAGCACTGTAATATATTTATACTCAATGGCCGCATGGTTGAGGATAAAGGTATCGGTAATTTTACATGTAAAAAGGTAACATTGACACACTTGGTATTGGACGAATTTTCTATCAATAACTTCTCACCCTTGTTATCCGATGTACATTCCGTTACACATATGTCGACATTTGTGGGATAGTAATAACATATATGATCATTTAAATACTGGGGTTACTTATAATACAAGTAAACCCAGAAAGTGGAATGATGACCTCAAATGTGTTTTTGTAGATTTTATAACTGAACAACGTCATTGTATCAATAATCTTGCCTTGGTTTACGAGAGACTGCAAGTCTGCTCGCAAAAATTATAGAAAAGGCCAAACGGCTATACAACAAGTTTGGTTATGCTCACCTCGAAGAGGCAATATGTAATGGAACGGTTATACCAAAACAAAATCACGTGACTGTAAAGCTATATGTTATGTTATACGCTGATGACGCTATACTCCTATCAGACACGGCAGAGGATTTGTAAAAACAATTAGATGTATTTTTTTAATATTCCAACCTATGGCATCTTAAAGTCAATATCAGCAAACTAAAATCACGGTATTTGGTAGAAAAAGAATTCATGATGACCTTAGTTTTACATAAAACGGTACTGTTATAGGAATAGTTAAGTTTTTTCAATATCTTGGGCTTTATTTTATTAGAACTAGTTTGACACAATTTAATATTAAACAACGGTATGGTAAAGGTGTAAGAGCAATGTATGGTGCTATTTCCAAATGTAGGGATCATAATCTGTGAACAGATTGTCAACTAGACATATTTGACAAAGCCATCAAACCTATTGTTTTATATGGATGTGAAGTATGGGGCTTCTGTGACAATAAACTTATCGAACGTTTTTTGCAAACCCATACTTAATGTTCAAACGTCTACCCCGAACTTTATGATATACGGAGAATTTGGAAAGTTTGCGCTAGATATTAATGTCAAAGTAAGAATGGTCGGATTTTGGGCTAAACTGAAAAAAAACAACGAGAATAAATTAAGTAATAAACCTGTAGCAATTTTATCAAATTATGAATTATCGTGAAATATGTGAAAAGTATATTTGAAGAATGCAATTTGATAAGATATTCAATATTGAATAGTGTTTCCAAGTATACATTGGCTAAAGAGTACCATATTTTATAAACTGAAACGAAAATTTATAACAAAATGTAGAAATGAAATTCATACTTCCCCGAAAGGAATCAATTATAGAAAAAGTACTTACTAGAACTCCCTCCGAAACTAGCCAAATCGTATTGTAAATTCAGAACATGCAAAACTACGTTATCAATTGCAAATGTTCCAATACACCACATGAAATAGATTATGTAATATATGTAATTTAAGAGAAATTGGCGACGATTTTCATTATCTGTTTAACTGTACACAACAACCAATACTCAATATAGTAGACGAAAATATATGTCCAGATATTATTATGAAAGACCAAACATATTTAAATTTCATACACTATTCAATTATGTAACACAACATGAATTGACATCATTGGCTAAATTTATCACCGATATGAATGACATACTTAATTTGCAATACTAATGTCCATCCTGTTCCACCATGAATTATTGTCACCCATTTGTATATATGTATTCTCTACACTGTATTGTTCATGAGAATAAAACAATTGTCATTGTCATCGTCATTGGACATACAAGGATTGCCTAATCATTGACTCAAGATCAGGTATACATGTAGCCCCAAGGTGACCACAGGTGATAAGTTAATTGGTGGTCTCAGTTATCTCACACTGAAAAGATATATCTGTGAGCCAGGGGTGGCCATGTTACCCTAGCATCTACCCCTAATTCCGCCTATGACGTAACATGCTCTTTCAAAAAAATGATGAGTACAAAACAGATTTATAATAAGTAACACAATTCACACAAGTTCATTTATATATAACTTTACCTTTTTATATACTTAGTATGTAACCAGTAATGAAATCTGTCTTTATTTAACAATGATGTATACATGTACTAGTACATGCCAATTGGATTAAAACATTATTCCGGAATGTATTTTGTTCTTGATTCAGATTGTTTGTATATCTTAGTACCTGTAAAGGAACTAATGAAACGTAACTACTTTATGTAAAAAAACAAAAAACTATTTAAACTTTATTTAGTTAACTACATGTATGTACAATCTTTATAATGTGAATTTTTTGTTATTCTTTTTTTTCTCTCAAATTTTCTGACACTTTTTGGTAATTTTCCATGAAAATTTAATGAAATATGATGAACTGATACTCAGGCAGAAATTTCTTGTCTGTCCCCAAAATACTTTAATCAGATTTGAAGTCTGTACGGTTATATATAGTCATGTTATATACAATTGCTACAGGCTTACTTAAATAATTATATTTCCAGATTTCCTTTTTCATTAAAAGCAATAATTGAACATCTGTACTTATGCACTGGGGTAAACATGTTAGTGAACTGAGGTTAACGCCGCACTGAACTTGAGTTGACACTGTAGTGAACTTGAGTTGACACTGTAGTGAACCAGTGTCCACTACCAAGTTTTGTCGTATGCACTACCTTGTTCACTACGTGTTCACTACAAAGTCCTATTGACAGGTTTTCTCAATTAGACAGGTTATCATACAAGACGTATGGTCACCATAGTCAGGTGATAACACACGATGTATGGTCAGCATAGACAGGTGATCACAAAAGAGCTATTATCACATAGGGAATCTTTCTCAAACAGACATGTGATAACACATGTCATGTACTGGTTATTTAGTTGATCTAAAAAGGGGTATAGTCAACATACACAGGTGATCACGAAATACGTATGGTCACCTTGGAAAGGTGATCAAATTCATAAGTATGGTCACTATAGTCATGTGATTACAAACATTTGTTTGTTTGTTTATGTTTAACGGCCCATCGACGGCTGTGGTCATTTAGGGCCATGGTGATTTTTTTTTTTTTTTTTTAACAAACATGTGACTAGCGGAGATAAAATCATAAAAGAGATAAGGAATAGATGATATGGAATATGTGATATATATAACTTCAAAAAGGGTAAAGTGAGTTAAAAGACATCAGAGCCTATAGAATAGACCGATGTCTTTCAAATAGTTAAATATTGCCTTCGAGTCCACGGAACTGAAAAGAGTTTTCAAATCCGGGACTCGAAAGTAGTTATCACGAATGTGTTTAAAATCGGAACATTCTATTAAAAAATGTTCCACTGTAAATGGAGTGTCGCATGCGTGGCATGAAGGTAGATCTTCTCGTTTTAGAAGGTACGAATGAGTAGGATATGTGTGCCCAGTACGGAGCCGAGCGAGAACAACTTCCTCTCTACGATCTTTCCGACTGGGAATAGATGTTTTAAGTTTCGGTTGTACCTTAAACAGTTTGTTGGTGGTCTCTCGAGATCAGCGTTGCTGCCATTCATTTTGAATGACTGTACGAATAGTAGGTTTAAAATCTGTGTTTGGTAGTTTGATATTTGTTTGTTGGAGATTTAATGCATTTTATTTTTTGCTTCCCGGTCAACCCATTCGTTGCCTTTAATTCCGACATGGCTCGGAATCCATAGTAAAGTTATTTTTGACTTATTTAAGATACGAGATATTCGAAGAGCAAGGTTTTGTACGAGTGTGTTTTTAGGATCTCGTAACTGTAAACTCTGTAGGAGAGATAGAGAGTCTGAAGATATGATTGCCTTTTTAATGCGGTATTCATCGATTTGGTCGAGGGCCAAACCAATGGCGCATGCTTCGGCAGAAAAGATGAAGGCGCCGTCTGGTAGTCGAACGGAAGTGCAAGAATTAGCAGTACAGCAGGCAATTACAAAAAAAACGCTGGTCACATCGAAAGGCGTTCTCAAATAGACATATGATTACAAAAATGATATGGTCACCCTAGACAGCTAATCACATCAAGCTATGGTCAAATCGATGGTCCTCATACACATTTGATCACACAAGAGGTATGGTCATCATTTACAAACTTTTTTTTAAACTTAGATTAACTTAGATTATTCTGAATGCAGGCATATACATCTGCCTCTATATTCAGATCACAGTCCTTCAAATAATAATTATATACATGTAATATAGTGTATGTGGCATCACACGGGTGTTATTGTAACATCCTGTCGCCAGTGTCCCAAACGATTTAGTTGATTCAATGTTATGTTAAATATACAGTCGTATACACTACACGCATGCATCTTGCACACAGGGGAGGCCGTCCTTAAGTGACCATGGCTGTTGATTGGACGTTAAACAATACTAAACCAAACCGAACCAATCATCATAGACAGGTGACCACACAAGATGTATGGTTATCATAGACAGGTGATCACACAAGAGGTATGGTCACCATTGTCATAATTTAATCATTGGAAAGCATAATTAGGATTCGATTAGGTATAGAAATATCTGTGGTCATACATTCCACTGACGTAACCAATTACCATTCCGAACATTTTTGAATTGATAAGGCCTTTTCGACCAGAGAGTATTTTCTTTAGGTATTTCTTTTGTGTCACGGTATTTTATTATTTTGTGTCATGCTAACATCGTGACACATTTATTTTAGTTAATGTTTTTGTGTCATAGTGTTTCTTTATTTTGTGTCATGCTAATATCGTGACAGATTTATTTTAGTTATTTTTTTGTGTCATGGTATTTCTTTTTTTTGTGTCATGCTAACATCATGACACTTTATTTTACTCTATTTTTGAGTCAGGCTGGTATCGGTCATCGTAACTACTAGAATTAATATTGCGGGGTTGGACACAGGGATATTTGATGATATAGAGATTTCTAAGTATCGAGAATACGAAGCTCTTATCAAAGCCTTTGCGAAAAGGATCGCACCTCCTCCATAAAAAGACTGAACTTTTTAGGATTAACCTAATGGAAAGAGTTTTAAGATAATATCAAATCAAACTCGAATGTTTTCAAGATATCAGCAGGCTTGGGTACTTTGCTTACCGTCCAGTGCCGAAGACTTTTTTGTCAAACAGCATTGCATAGCAGCATATATTAACTCAGAAGGTTAGAGCCTCATGTAAAAATATTAAGTAAGCATTATACCTGAAAAGACGTAAGACGAAGAAAAACATTGCTGTATCAACCAAAAACAACAATCCCAAAAGATAAGCATACGAAGTAAGAAATAGCGTATCCCTTTGTCTTTTGACCAGTTTTCTCTATCCCTTAATAACATAAATGATATTGTCAAACCATGGGGTAAAATATTTACAGTAGTAGTAATTCCGAAAACGTTTCATTTATTTCTAAAATCTGATTCCCAAGACTTCTGAATTAGAAATTACCATTCAAAAATTTCAGTGTGGAATTTTCTAGTGGCGTTTTTGAATTAGGAAGAATATGAGATGTCATTTATTAACAAATAACAGAGATATTTGTTCATGTTACTCCATTCCTCCTTGTAGGATTTTGAATTGATCATGTTTCGAAGTCTCGGCCTGACTGTAGTGGCGGGGTTGTTGGTACAGCACGCTGTGCGGTACTGGTAAGGCTGAAATGTTGATAGTATTATTGGTAATCATATCACAAACTTCTTTTCTTTGGGTCAAAGTTTTCTTTGACATATATTAAAATACAACAATAATTGTCATGTCATAGTGAAACTCTAATACATACGTAATAATATGTTATTGATAAGATGTTATTTCAACCGTTTTGTTGGTCAAGTTTACTTGAGGAAGGATCATCCAATGATATTTAATTTTCAAGGTTTTGGTGGACAAGTAAAAGTCAATCCTATTAAATTTGTAGTTTTTTTATGGACTTCCATAAAACCAGGACAGTTATTCACCACCGACCCGGCCCTTGTAGACCATTAGGCGGTCCAGGTTCGTTGAATCAATTACGTCATACTTCCTCTTATCACATACCTATGTTTTTATTTGTGCTATTTTTTTTGTTATTTTGTCATTATATTACAGTGAAAATGACAATATATATATATATATATATATATGTGTGTATTCATCAAAACCAAAGAACATAAAAATGATTTTCAGCTCTTTAATGGAAAATCCTGAATGAATATGAGCTTTTATTGTATATTTATAGCTATTTTGCTATATTACACAAAACATGAATATATAATTTACTAGTTTTCAAATGGATGCTATCCAACTAATTATCTGTTGATTATACCTTACATGGAGATAATAAAACGTGCTTATGGTACAAGTCCTGGTATGATACTCTTTTAACAAATAAGGAATGCTAAGCTAGAGCTAATAAGGTTCAAACACTATATGAACTTAAGTGGCCGTCTGTTTCACAAAGTTGAAGCTATTCATTTTCAGAACATGGTATACATTTTGTTCAAGATGGCGGCTCGGAAGATCTCACAGTGTTAGACAATGGGTTGACGTTCATCTCCTCGGTACGTATACCATATATAGTGTGTAACTATGACAGTGTTAATCATATATAACTATGACAGTGTAAATCCTATGTAACTATGACAGTGCTAATCCTCTATAACTATGACAGTGCTAATCCTATGTAACTATGACAGTGTTAATCCTATGTAACTATGACAGTGCTAATCCTATATAACTATGACAGTGTTAATCCTATATAACTATGACAGTGTAAATCCTATGTAACTATGACAGTGCTAATCCTATGTAACTATGACAGTGGTAATCCTATATAACTATGACAGTGCTAATCCTATGTAACTATGAGAGTGCTAATCCTATATAACTATGACAGTGTTAATCCTATATAACTATGACAGTGTTAATCCTATATAACTATGACAGTGTTAATCCTATGTAACTATGACAGTGCTAATCCTATATAACTATGACAGTGTTAATCCTATATAACTATGACAGTGTTAATCCTATATAACTATGACAGTGTTAATCCTATATAACTATGACAGTGTTAATCCTATATAACTATGACAGTGTTAATCCTATATAACTATGACAGTGTTAATCCTATATAACTATGACAGTGTTAATCCTATATAACTATGACAGTGTTAATCCTATATAACTATGACAGTGTTAATCCTATATAACTATGACAGTGTTAATCCTATATAACTATGACAGTGTTAATCCTATATAACTATGACAGTGTTAATCCTATATAACTATGACAGTGTTAATCCTATATAACTATGACAGTGTTAATCCTATATAACTATGACAGTGTTAATCCTATATAACTATGACAGTGTTAATCCTATATAACTATGACAGTGTTAATCCTATATAACTATGACAGTGCTAATCCTATATAACTATGACAGTGTTAATCCTATATAACTATGACAGTGTTAATCCTATGTAACTATGACAGTGTTAATCCTATATAACTATGACAGTGTTAATCCTATATAACTATGACAGTGTTAATCCTATATAACTATGACAGTGTTAATCCTATATAACTATGACAGTGTTAATCCTATATAACTATGACAGTGTTAATCCTATATAACTATGACAGTGTTAATCCTATATAACTATGACAGTGTTAATCCTATATAACTATGACAGTGTTAATCCTATATAACTATGACAGTGTTAATCCTATATAACTATGACAGTGTTAATCCTATATAACTATGACAGTGTTAATCCTATATAACTATGACAGTGTTAATCCTATATAACTATGACAGTGTTAATCCTATATAACTATGACAGTGTTAATCCTATATAACTATGACAGTGTTAATCCTATATAACTATGACAGTGTTAATCCTATATAACTATGACAGTGTTAATCCTATATAACTATGACAGTGTTAATCCTATATAACTATGACAGTGTTAATCCTATGTAACTATGACAGTGTTAATCCTATGTAACTATGACAGTGTTAATCCTATATAACTATGACAGTGTTAATCCTATATAACTATGACAGTGTTAATCCTATATAACTATGACAGTGTTAATCCTATATAACTATGACAGTGTTAATCCTATATAACTATGACAGTGTTAATCCTATATAACTATGACAGTGTTAATCCTATATAACTATGACAGTGTTAATCCTATATAACTATGACAGTGTTAATCCTATATAACTATGACAGTGTTAATCCTATATAACTATGACAGTGTTAATCCTATATAACTATGACAGTGTTAATCCTATATAACTATGACAGTGTTAATCCTATATAACTATGACAGTGTTAATCCTATATAACTATGACAGTGTTAATCCTATATAACTATGACAGTGTTAATCCTATGTAACTATGACAGTGTTAATCCTATGTAACAATGACAGCGTTAATCCTATGTAACTATGACAGCGTTAATCCTATATAACTATGACAGTGTTAATCCTATGTAACTATGACAGCGTTAATCCTATATAACTATGACAGCGTTAATCCTATGTAACTATGGCAGTGTTAATCCTATATAACTATAACAGTATAACACTGTAATAAACAATACCCATATCATTGTCTATAAAGTAATAATATACCAGATTATATCCATATGTATTATATATAGTGTGTAGGGTGTCACTGTAACAAGCAATAACCATATCATAGTCTATAAAGTAATAATATACCAGATTATATCCATATGTACTATATATATAGTAATAATATACCAGATTATATACATATGTATTATACATATAGTAATAATATACCAGTTTATATCCATATGTATTATATATAGTGTGTAGGGTATCACTGTAACAAGCAATAACCATATCATAGTCTATATAATAACAACATACCAGATTATATCAATATTTATTATATATATAGTAATAATTTACCAGATTATATCCATATGTATTATATATAGTATGTAGCGTGTCACTGTAACAAGCAATAACCATATCATAGTCTATATAATAACAACATACCAGATTATATCAATATTTAATATATATATAGTAATAATATACCAGATTATATCCATATGTATTATATATAGTATGTAGGGTGTCACTGTAACAAGCAATAACCATATCATAGTATATATAATAACAACATACCAGATTATATCAATATTTATTATATATATAGTAATAATATACCAGATTATATCCATATGTATTATATAAAGTATGTAGCGTGTCACTGTAACAAGCAATAACCATATCATAGTATATATAATAACAACATACCAGATTATATCAATATTTATTATATATATAGTAATAATTTGCCAGATTATATCCATATGTATTATATATAGTATGTAGCGTGTCACTGTAACAAGCAATACCCATTTCATAGTCTATATAATAACAACATACCAGATTATATCAATATTTAATATATATATAGTAATAATATACCAGATTATATCCATATGTATTATATATAGTATGTAGCGTGTCACTGTAACAAGCAATACCCATTTCATAGTCTATATAATAACAACATACCAGATTATATCAGTATGTATTATATATATAGTAATAATATACCAGATTATATCCATATGTATTATATATATAGTAATAATATACCAGTTTATACCCATATGTATTATATATAGTATGTAGGGTGTCACTGTAACAAGCAATACCCATATAATAGTATATATAGTAATAATATACCATATTATACCCATATGTATTATATATAGTATGTAGGCTGTCACTGTAACAAGCAATACCCATATCATAGTATATATAGTAATAATATACCATATTATACCCATATGAATTATATATAGTATGTAGGCTGTCACTGTAACAAGCAATACCCATATCATAGTATATATAGTAATAATATACCATATTATACCCATATGTATTATATATAGTATGTAGGCTGTCACTGTAACAAGCAATACCCATATCATAGTATATATAATAATAATATACCATATTATATCAATATGTATTATATATATAGTAATAATATACCAGATTATATCCATATGTATTATATATAGTATGTAGGGTGTCACTCTTACAAACAATACCATTATCATAGTATATATAATAACAATATACCAGATTATACCCATATGTATTATATATAGTATGTAGGCTGTCACTGTAACAAGCAATACCCATATCATAGTCTATATACTAACAATATACCAGATTATACCCATATGTACTATATATATAATAATAATATACCAGATTATACCCATATGTATTATATATAGTATGTAGGGTGTCACTGTAACAAGCAATACCCATATCATAGTCTATATAATAACAATATACCAGATTATACCCATATGTATTATACACAGTAACAATGTACGAGATTGTATCCATATGTATTATATATGGGGCAAAGAAGTAATTCCAACAGTGTGGACAAGTTTAGGTTGTCAAATTTTCGGAGCGATCCGCTCCTTTTTCAAGACACAGTGAAACAGAACAGTTACATGTACATATACATCATATTACAAGAAGATAGAATTGATATACTATAATTGAAAATATAGCTATTAAATAAAACCAATAGTCCCCTCGGCTATATGTATTATATGTATATGTATTATATATATAGTAACAATGTTCCAGATTTTATACATATGTACTATACTGTATATATAATGACAGTATCTATATATACTATATATAGTATCAATGTAACAGACAATAGGGTATTATAGCACAAGCCTATAGATGTTAAGTGTGTAGGATATCACAGTACCTGATAGTGTTTGCATAGTGTGGAGCAAATTGGGAATTGTAAACAAACATCGAAATCGACATCGATTTTGTGGACAACTCGTACATATTTACACCTTTGTGTGCATCATCATCATCATCATCATCATCATCATCATTATATGTTTATTTCCTCAAAACTGAGATACATTTACATCGAAATCAAATAATAAGGAAGGGTAATAAAGTACATTTAGTACTGATATGTTCTATGTGCATACATGTTTAACACACTTACTTCATCGTATGTATCAATTGGCATATGTCAATGTATAATACTGTACAATTATATTGATATTTTGTGATGGTTAAAATAGTATGTATGTAAATACAGTCAAGGATTTAAAGTTGTACTTCTAATCATGCGATTATCCTTATTAAACCTCATTGTTCGTATTTATTCTTAATTATTTCGTTTTGCGATTAGTCTCCAGAATTGTCTCACATCGTAGTCTGCGGTTCTCTCTAGTTCCCTATCACATTTATCCATATAATCGTTAATCGCGTTTGTATGTATTGTTCTGAATGACGATTTCGCTTCTTTGTATTGTTTGTAGGTCGAATGTTCTCGCCCTCTAGGTAAAAGACAATCTATAATATACATATGTATAGTATAATACTAACTAAAAAGACGATTTAAAGATTAAGTTAAATGACACAGAAAGCTGATGTAAATTTCTATTATACTATTTGGCATTTTCGTTCATTTAGGATCGATCAGTGGCCCAATATATCAAAAAAAGTGAAAAAAAATCTTCATCTGTATAATGTATTTTTATATGAAAAACATCAAAAAGGGAAACTACAGATGAAACCCTTTATATCGTTGAAAATCGTTCGTTACAATAAATTATGTATTCAAAATTAGTTTTGGATGTTTATAGGCTTCATCGATCATTTTTTTTTTTAATTCAGGGATGTTTTTCTTGGACTCGAGGCCGAATTCTTCTATTTAATTTTTCCAACCCATCACACGGACTGAAGGAACTGCCTATTGTCAGTTCAAGTATGAATCAATCACTGTTAGTTTTCTATGGACTGTCTGCGTGGCGGGACAATCAAACTGGTGAGTGGATCACAGCGAGAGTAATCTGCCCCTGGTCTGTCTCTGTGGTAGAACAATATAATGGGTGAGACGATCACACCACGAGTTGCCTTCCCCTGGATTAGTCTGTTTTGTGGAACTGTACGCTGCTAACTGTATCATCGCTTCATCAACGACACCCGTCATGTAAATCTAGATTAAAACTAAGTAATGTCAGGTCCTCATGACGAGAATTGGGATAGGTACTACAGAACAGCAGGCACATTAATGAGCATTTTCAATTTTTTTTTATTTTCATATCACACAAGAAATTGCCTTCTCATGATAACGTTCATAAAACGTGTCCATAGTCTTCATCAACATCTGTCTTTGGACACTCCGTGTTGTATTAGGGTTAGGGTTAGGGTCTTTGGACACTCCGTGTTGTATTAGGGTTAGGGTTAGGGTTAGGGTTAGGGTCTTTGGAAACTCCGTGTTGTATTAGGGTTAGGGTTAGGGTTTTTGGAAACTCCGTGTTGTATTAGGGTTAGGGTTAGGGTCTTTGGACACTCCGTGTTGTATTAGGGTTAGGGTTAGGATTAGGGTCTTTGGAAACTCCGTGCTGTATTAGGGTTAGGGTAAGGGTTAGGGTTAGTGTCTTTGGACACTCCGTGTTGTATTAGGGTTAGGGTTAGGGTTAGGGTCTTTGGACACTCCGTGTTGTATTAGGGTTAGGGTTAGGGTTAGGGTCTTTGGAAACTCCGTATTGTATTTGTTTCTGTCAGCAGTAGACGTCTATCACAGGAATCATGATAATGAGCGTTACTTTCTGATTTTCTGTGTGGCAGAACAGTTCAGTCGAGATGATCATATTTATATTTATCTACCAGTGTACTGTATGTGGTTGACAGTAAAAACTTAGTTATTTGATTGATTTACAAGATATCTTTTTTTCTGAACCATTAATGAGACAGATATTACAAGATATAGTTTAAATATTGATATATACTGTTTCAGGGGAGATAACTCTGATGGTGATAAACCATGGTGGACCCGAAGCTCACGTGGAAGTGTTTACGTATCGAGAAGCCTCCCAGTCACTGATTCACGTCGACTCAATCACAAGCTCGAAACTAACAATGTAGGTCAATTAAAAGTATCTTATCAAAGCAGAAATAGAAAGTTGGTAAATCATGAAGAACATTGCCATATTACTGCTGTAAAAGGTGATTTAAATGGATTTAAGATAAGTGTAACATTTTCAGAATTTAAACGTTCAATTACCCTTATTGGTAGGTTTGGAGTCTTTACCCTTATTGGTAGGTTTGGAGTCTTTACCCTTATTGGTAGGTTTGGAGTCTTTACCCTTATTGGTAGGTTTGGAGTCTTTACCCTTATTGGTAGGTTTGGAGTCTTTACCCTTATTGGTAGGTTTGGAGTCTTTACCCTTATTGGTAGGTTTGGAGTCTTTACCCTTATTGGTAGGTTTGGAGTCTTTACCCTTATTGGTAGGTTTGGAGTCTTTACCCTTATTGGTAGGTTTGGAGTCTTTACCCTTATTGGTAGGTTTGGAGTTTTTGCTTTCTTTTAAATCAGTAAATCCCACTTGTCTGATCATGAGCAAGAACTGACATTTTATAAAGTGTTCAGTTAAACTACATTTTGTATCGATAAGTGTTTTTAAAAAGTATAATATATAAATGATGATCTAAATGCTGAATGAAAAATAATTTAAAAAGTTATGTGATGGAGAAAGTCATTCAGAGCAAACCAATCTTTTAATTGTACCCTAGTATGAATGATTTGGTGATGACCAGCAGCAGGACCTTTTACATTACGAAGTACTTGACGCTACCTGATCATCAATCGCTGGAGCTGCTACTGATGCTGAAGTACGGCGAGGTTCTATACTACGACGGCAGTGACTTCCGGAGTGTGGCACAGGGACTCCACATGCCCAACGGTATTAACGTGTCACCTGACCAAAGGTCAGTGCTTGGGGTAATAAAGTTAAAAGGTCAGTAAAGAGTTCAATAGAAACTTTAGTAGTGGAAGGCAGTTGTAGAAATCTGTAGTGGTGGTAAGATGGTCAGTAATTGTTGTTTTTACCGTGGGGGTCAGTGCCGGGTGTCAGTGCCGGGGAAGGTAGTAAAGCACAGCCAGTGTAGGGTCGATAGCGGGGTCAGTCTCGTATATTATTTCCCCGTTTCTTGAAGATGATGCCTTCACTGATGTCGTAAATGAACAACATGACACCTAACCGATACCGCCATTAAAATAATGTTTCTTGAAGATGTTAGCCAAGGTACTTCGTTTGTGTGAAATATTGCATGTCTAAGCAATTTCGCTGCTCAAACAAATTGACGCCTGGATACATTTTGATTCAAAATACTTGGGTATACCCTGTCAGTACAGATACTATGATATACCCTGTCTTTACAGATACTTTGATACACCTTGTCAGTATAGATACTTTGATATACCCTGTCAGTACAGATACTTTGATATACCCTGTCTGTACAGATACTTTGATATACCCTGTCAGTACAGATATTATGATATACCCTGTCAGTATAGATACTTGGATATACCCTGTCAGTACAGATACTTTGATATACCCTGTCAGTACAGATACTTTGATATACTCTGTCAGTACAGATATTATGATAAACCCTGTCAATACAGTTACTATGATATACCCTGCCTGTACAGATACTTTGATATACCCTGTCAGTACAGATATTATGATAAACCCTGTCAATACAGATACTATGATATACCCTGTCAGTACAGATACTATGATATACCCTGTCTCTACAGAGATACTTAGATATACCCTGGCAGTACAGATACTATCATATACCCTGTCTGTGTAGATACTATGATATACAGTGTCAGTACAGATACCTTGATATACCCTGTCAATACCGATACTTTGATATACTCTGTCAGTACAGATAATGATACTTTGATATACCCTGTGAGTACAGATACTTAGATATCCCCTGTCAATACAGACACTATGATATACCCTTTCAGTACAGATACTTGATATACCCTGTCAGGACAGATACTATGATAGACCCTGTCAGTACAGCTACTTTGATATACCCCCCTGTCAGTACAGATCCTATGATATACCCTGCCTGTACAGATACTTTTATATACCCTGTCGATATACCCTGTCAGTACCGATACTTTGATATACCTTGTCAGTACAGATACATTGAACAGATACTATGATATACTATACCCTGTCAGTAGTCAGTACAGATATTTTGATAATCCCTGTCTGTACAGATTTTTTGATATACCCTGTGAGTACAGATATTATGATATACCCAGTCAGTGCAGAAACTTAGATATACCCTGGCAGTACAGATACTATCATATACCCTGTCAGTATAGATGCTTTGATATACCCTGTGAGTACAGATATTATGATAAACCCTGTCATTACAGATACTATGATAGACCCTGTCAGTACAGGTACTATGATAAACCATGTCATTACAGATACTATGATAGACCCTGTCAGTACAGCTACTTTGATATACCCTGTGAGTACAGATATTATGATAAACGCTGTCAATACAGATACTTTGATCTACCCTGTCTGTACAGGTACTTTGATATACCCAGTCAGTATAGATACTATGATATAACCTGTCAGTACAGATGCTTAGATATACCCTGGCAGTACAGATACTATCATATACCCTGTCAGTTCAGATACTTTGATATGCCCTGTCTGTACAGATTTTTTGATATACCCTGTGAGTACAGATATTATGATATACCCAGTCAGTGCAGAAACTTAGATATACCCTGTCTGGACAGATAATATGATATACCGTCAGTACAGATACTTATATATACCCTGTCAGTGCGTATACTTTATATACCCTGGCTGTACAGATACTTTAATATACCCTGTCAGTAGTCAGTACAGATATTATGATAAACCCTGTCAGTACAGGTACTATGATATACCCTTTCAGTACAGATACTATATATACCCTGTCAGTCCAGATACTTTGATATACCTTGTCAGTACAGATACATTGATATCCCCTGTCTGTACAGATTTTTTGATATACCCTGTGAGTACAGATATTATGATAAACCCTGTCAATACAGTTACTATGATATACCCTTTCAGTACAGATACTTGGATATACCCTGTCAGTGCGTATACTTTATATACCCTGGCTGTACAGATACTTTAATATACCCTGTCAGTACATATACTTTGATATACCATGTCAGTACAGATACATTGATATACACTGTCTGTACAGATACTATGATGTACGCTGTCAGTACAGATAATGATACTTTGATATACTCTGTCAGTACAGATAATGATACTTTGATATACTCTGTCAGTACAGATAGTTTGATATACCCTGTGAGTACAGATACTATGATATACCCTGTCAGTACAGATACATTGATATACCCTGTCAGTACAGATACTTTATATACCCTGTCTGTACAGATACTTTGATATACCCTGTCAGTACAGATACTATGATATACCCTGTCAGTACAGATACTTTGATATACCCTGTCAGTAGAGCTACTTTGATATACCCTGTCTGTACAGCTACTTTGATATACCCTGTCAGTATAGATACTATGATATACCCTGTCAGTATAGATATTATGATATACCCTGTCAGTACAGATACTATGATATACCATGTCTGTACAGATACTTTGATATACCCTGTCAGTACAGATATTTTGATATACCCTGTCTGTACAGATACTATGATATAACCTGTCAGTACAGATACTTTGATATACCCTGTCTGTACAGATACTTTAATATACCCTGTCAGTACAGATACTTTGATATACCCTGATATACTCTGTCAGTACAGATACTTTGATATACCATGTCAGTACAGATACTTTGATCTACCCTGTCTGTACAGATACTTTGATATACCCTGTCAGTACAGACACTTTGATATACCCTGTCTGTACAGATAATATGATATACCCTGTCTGTACAGATACTATGATATACCCTGTCAGTATAGATACTATGATATACCCTGTCAGTACAGATACTTTGATATACCCTGTCAGTAAAGATACTTTGATATACCCTTTCAGTACAGATACTTTGATATACCCTGTCAGTACAGATACTTTGATATACCCTGTCAGTACAGATACTTTGATATACCCTGTCAGTACAGATACTTTGATATACCCTGTCAGTACAGATACTTTGATATACCCTGTCAGTACAGATACTTTGATATACCCTGTCAGTACAGATACTTTGATATACCCTGTCAGTACAGATACTTTGATATACCCTGTCAGTACAGATACTTTGATATACCCTGTCAGTACAGATACTTTGATATACCCTGTCAGTACAGATACTTTGATATACCCTGTCAGTACAGATACTTTGATATACCCTGTCAGTACAGATACTTTGATATACCCTGTCAGTACAGATACTTTGATATACCCTGTCAGTACAGATACTTTGATATACCCTGTCAGTACAGATACTTTGATATACCCTGTCAGTACAGATACTATGATATACCCTGTCAGTACAGATACTTTGATATACCTGTCAGTACAGATACGTTGATATACCCTGTCAGTACAGATACTTTGATATACCCTGTCAGTACAGATACTTTGATATACCCTGTCAGTACAGATACTATGATATACCCTGTCAGTACAGATACTTAGATATACCCTGTCTGTACAGATACTATGATATACCCTGTCAGTACAGATACTATGATATACCCTGTCTGTACAGATACTTTGATATACCCTGTCAGTACAGATATTTTGATAAACCCTGTCTGTACAGATACTTTGATACACCCTGTCAGTAAAGATAATAGTTTGAAAATAGATTCAGTGTAATGCAATGTCAAAACTTCAATATTGAAAAAGTGACTTTTTTGGCATATTTTATATACATTGTATTTTAAAAGTGAAATCACCTGTGACTGTGCTCTGAACATCATATATGATACTTTTACTATGAAAAGGTTTGTCTCTGATATCAATAAAAAAAATCGTTGTGAATATTGTTATTTCTACCCAAAGACCAGTGGCCCAAACCAATGCCATGTTTCAGAAAAAAAGAAAAGTCTGAGCAATTTTAATCACGTCTATTGAATTCCATTTACAGATAAATTGTGAGTTTCGACATTTTCTAATAGTCCCTCCATGACATTATGGAATTTCAGTACGAAATGATAATTTTGATAGGTACCTGTACGTGTCAGAATTCGGAAGGAAGCAGCTGAAATCCTACCGTATTTTGGACACGGAGCTGGAACACGTGGAGGTAAGGTATTGGTGTTGTACATCTGGCATGCTGTTACAGTGTTAGTTTTTTTTTTAGTACACATGAAAACCTAATATCAGAAATTTAATGCTTTTATTTCACATTATTTGAAGATTTTGATATTGGAAACCATAACGCATAGCATAAAACTTGACTGCAATATGTATAATAAGGAAACATAACTACTGTTTTTGTATCAACAGGACTTGGTTCTGGATACACTAGTGGATAACATAGAGGTAGCGCCCGTGTCTGGTGATCTGTGGGTGGGCTGTCATCCTATTCATTATCTGTTGATAGAGAATGAACATGTTGGATCTCCAGCACCCTCCCAGGTACATTGTTTACATGGACAACTTTTATCTAAAATCTCTACAATATGCGATGGCATTTTTTTGATATAATACAAGTATAGCTACTGAGCAGATACACATTTGAGAGCAAAGTCTTTTCACTCTCACAAATAATGGTGCAATGACAATGTACCTGTAGACTGTTACATAACACACGGAACAACACATGTAGATTGTTACGTAACACACGGAACAACACATGTAGACTGTTACATAACGCACGGAACAACACATGTGGACTGTTACATAACACACGGAACAACACAAGTGGAATGTTACATAACACACGGAACATCACATGTAGATTGTTACATAATACACGGAACAACGCATGTGGACTGTTACCTAACACCCGGAACAACACATGTGGACTGTTATATAACACACGGAACAACGCATGTAGATTGTTACATAACACACGGAACATCACAAGTGGAATGTTACATAAAACACGGAAAAACACATGTAGATTGTTACATTACACACGGAACAACACATGTGGACTGTTACATAACACACGGAACAACACAAGTGGAATGTTACATAAAACACGGAACAACACATGTAGACTATTACATAACACACGGAACAACACATGTGGACTGTTACAAAACACACGGAACAACACATGTAAACTGGAACATAACGCACGGAACAACACATGTGGACTGTTCCATAACACACGGAACAACACATGTAAACTGGAACATAACGCACGGAACAACACATGTGGACTGTTACATAACGCATTCAACAACACATGTAAACTGTAACATAACACCCGGAACAACACATGTAGACTGTTACATAACACACGGAACAACCCAAGTGGAATGTTACATAAAACACGGAAAAAGACATGTAGACTATTACATAACACACGAAACAACACATGTAGACTATTACATAACACACGGAACAACACATGTAGACTGTTACATAACACACGGACCAACACATGTGGACTGTTACATAACACACTGAACAACACATGTAAACTGTAACATAACGCCCGGAACAACACATGTAGACTATTACATAACACACGGAACAACACATGCAGACTGTTACATAACACACGGAACACCACATGTGGACTGTTACATAACACATGGAACAACACATGTGGACTGTTACATAACACACTGAACAACACATGTGGACTGTTACATAACGCATTCAACAACACATGTAAACTGTAACATAACGCCCGGAACAACACATGTGGACAGTTACAGAACACACGGAACAACACATGTAAACTGTAACATAACACCCGGAACAACACATGTGGACAGTTACATAACACACGGAACAACACATGTAAACTGTAACATAACGCACGGAACAACACATGTAGACTATTACATAACACACGGAACAACACATGTAAACTGTTACATAACACACGGAACAACACATGTAGACTGTTACATAACTCCCGGAACAACACATGTGGACTGTTACATAACCCCCGGAACAACACATGTAGACTGTTACATAACACACGGACCAACACATGTGGACTGTTACATAACACACGGAACAACACATGTAAACTGTTACATAACACACGGAACAACACATGTAGACTGTTACATAACTCCCGGAACAACACATGTGGACTGTTACATAACCCCCGGAACAACACATGTAGACTGTTACATAACACACGGAACAACCCATGTGGACTGTTACATAACACACGGAACAACACATGCAAACTGTAACATAACACCCGGAACAACACATGTGGACTATTACATAACACACGGAACAACACATGTAGACTGTTACATAACACACGGAACAACCCATGTGGACTGTTACATAACACACGGAACAACACATGTAAACTGTTACATAACACCCGGAACAACACATGTAGACTGTTCATAACACACGCCACATCACATGACGACTTATAATGTATAACACCCGGAACAACACATGTAGACTGTTACATAACCCCCGGAACAACACATGTAGACTGTTACATAACACACGGAACAAAACATGTGGACTGTTACATAACACACGGAACAACACATGCAAACTGTAACATAACACCCGGAACAACACATGTGGACAGTTACATAACACACGGAACAACACATGTAAACTGTTACATAACACCCGGAACAACACATGTAGACTGTTCATAACACACGCCACATCACATGACGACTTATAATGTATAACACACGGAACAACACATGTAGACTGTTACATAACACCCGGAACAACACATGTAGACTGTTACATAACCCCCGGAACAACACATGTAGACTGTTACATAACACCCGGAACAACACATGTAGACTGTTACATAACACCCGGAACAACACATGTGGACTGTTACATAACACCCGGAACAACACATGTAGACTGTTCATAACACACGCCACATCACATGACGACTTATAATGTTATTCACTTCTCATAATCCATTATCGCCTAGACAGTCTTTTTTGCCCCTACTGGAGCAGACTCTCTTTCTCAAGTCTTTTGGAGCATATCCTTAAATTTCCCATGCTAGTCCGTTTTATCAAAACTCATAGTACATATCTGATTAACTTTTCATGATCCCGAACCACCCCATCTGTACATATATAATTAGGCACGTCCGACAATTTAATCTCACTTATGATCTAACTTCTTATCTAACTTTCTCCTACCAAAACACAATACTAGATGTACCATATGGTAATGACAGTTAGCCCTGTCTGTATTGGGGAGTTCCCCCTCTCGTTACTATCTTTATGTCATCCATGACTACCTTTGTCGCCCCTACAATGTATATGTATAGCCCTATAGCACCATTCACAATTCAACAGTCCCCCCGTCAGTCACCGCACGCTGTTACTCAAATCGTAAGATTTGACCTCAGATGTACTTTTGACTAAAGTGCTGCTCTACACTGATACCCACTGTCTTACGTGTTAAACGATGGTTACAATCCGTAGTGAGTGATGGTTGGTGTCAAGCTCGAAAATTTTATTTCTTTTAAAAATATTTTCAAAATGTATTCTTAGTCAAACTTTTTTGTTTTGAATGCTTTTAATTACTATTTAAAACCCATTCAAACAATAAAAATATGACGCGAAAACCTGAATTAAGGATTATTTCTGAGGGTTATTCCAGACGAGTATATCAAAGGATCCCTGTCCTGATGCAGGCCAAACACAAACATTAATTGCATCGTATTTTTTCAAACACACAGTTATCTCTCCTTAATTTATTTCCCTTTTAATTCATGTATATCTTCAATATCAACTGTAAAAAAGTTCAATGAGATCTCAGAGTTTAAGTGATAGATAACGAATGTCAAATCTCATCGATGAAATATAAATGACCGTTAAATTTGTTCGAACGGTGATTTAAATATATGGCTGTTATTTATTTTGGACCAAAATTTGTGAGCAAAATCCAAATTGAAATGTCCCGAGGATGACATGATCAGAATAAGTTCCCGGTTGAAATGTCCTGAGGATGACATTATCAGAATAGGTTCCCGGTTAAAATGTCCTGAGGATGACATTATCAGAATAAGTTCCCGGTTGACAATATCTTTGTTGAGTTCGGTGGCAAGATATGTCAGGAGACTGTAGGCATTCCGGAGTAAAGCAAATGTACCCCTCTTCTGGCCAATGTATATTGTTTTGATATGATTCTGTATTTATTGATGAGCTTATCAGGACTGTTATTTAGTAATAATAACGCAACAAAGTCCTTCAATTTCACATTAAGAGATATATCGCTGATGTGCTGTCTTTAAATATCATTTTTTTTTATTGACAACATCGGTCCTGAGCTTGAATTCAAGGGCACTATACTTTAACCGCTTTCCTCGATCTTAACTACAACATGGCCGCCATGACGGCTTACCACGAAACTGTACGCTAAGCGGGGCAACATGGCCGCCATAACGGCTAACCACGAAATTGTAAGCTAAGCGGAGCAACATGGCCGCCATGACGGCTTATCACGAAACTGTACGCTAAGCGGGACGATTTTCCGTTTTTGAACTTTCCCTTTCTTGATAATAACATCCATTGTTTTCTAAAAACCGATGTTTTCATGTCGCAGTTAATTTGATATTCAAGAGCTTGCTCCGAATATCACGCTTAGCTTTTCTGAAACATTTGGTTTTATTCCCATTGTACAAAGGCTTCCATGTACATGTGTCCTGTCCTGCCTGATACTTGCCCTGGTTTTATCGATTTTGATTTCGATGTTTTGTTGACACAATGGTATTGTCCGGCTGTTTTTGGTTGTTTTGTGTGTGTGTGTGTGTTTTAATCCTGTAATCAAACATTTTTTTTCTTTGATCATAATATTGGCAGTGCAATAGGTATACTTTATGTCATGGTAATGCGGAAACAATACATCACAGACAGACAACCCCTACAAGGGTGTCATTAGCTCAGTTTAAGAAGTAATTGATCAGTTTAAATCCTTGGCTTGGTTCAGTAGTTGGATTTTCTATAAATTGCAGTAGTTATTTTTAAACCAAACTATCACATTGTTACAGTGTTGAGAGTGTAGAGGTACAGTGGGCAAACATATATGTTACAAAAAAATAAATAAACATCAGATACATTTATAATTGTTCAATTTACTGTAAGGTACACCAGTGTATCTTATATGATTTGATTGTGATAATCAGAGACTAATGATAACCACCACATCGTTCGTTGTGCCTTTGTATAAATATTACAAAAATTAAAGATAGTATTAGATATATATACATATACATATAAAAACACTCTAATAGAATGGAATAGTATAATTCAGGGGCCCCGAACATATTATATTTTTAGGATAAACTAGTGTTTTTTATACATTTTTAATCCCAACCTATGATGATGTAAAACCGCATTTATGTTCGCTCACAGATCCTGAAGGTGAAGACGCTATCCGGAAAGTTTACAGACGTTGTGGAGGTGTACAGGGATCCGGGAACTGAATTTAAAGCATCTTCTGTGGCCTCTGTCTATAAGGGACACATGATAGCGGGTTCTGTGACGTCACACCTGATTTTGTGTGACCTCGTACACACTGATTGATCTATGGCGGTTGATAAAAGTCACACATTATTTTTACTTACTCGTCAACTTAACATCATGTAACTCTAGATGACATTACCATTATATACATACTTCTACATCTGCCTGGTACCTAGATTTGTGAGTAGATGTTTACCTAAAGATTAGGTTAACTAGCGGTATGTTTACATGTACTGGTATTGAATATGACAATTTATACAATTTGTACTGCGGAGCTGTGCACCTTGATGAACACTGATGACTTGTGAGATGTATAGTTAATTGATATACTTATGAAATCTTATTTCCTTTATATTGTTTGGATTTCGTCTCTCGTAAACTTTGAAGAAATAACATGCACGTTTTACATGTGCGGCTGGAAGCTATGTGTGCAATCAATTCCTGAGTGGAAGACTATAGCGTGAAGAGATCCCATGGACTTTACAGTCAGACACTCGGGGGTTGATTCGGCACTTATCCCTCAGCTGCATTTGTACATGTATATAGCAGCATGTATTAAACTTTTATATCATTGCAAAATTCAAAATTATATTACAAAAAAGTATAATAAGTCAAATGTTATAAACTTAATCTTAGTGTATATTACTTAAGTTCCATTTCTACCGGATATTATTTGAATAAAATGTATTGTAATATGGAAAAAACTTGATATAGGCTTTAAGCCTGATGTTCAATCCAATTGATCATGGTTATAAATAACATTTGTTGAAATTGAAATAGGTTAACTCGTTTCAGGTGAGACCATCGTGCTATGCCTCACGTTACATGCGTATTTAACGTTGGAAACTCATTTATCTGAAAATGTTTGCGGATTTTAAAACTTGAATTTCTCACTATTATCAGTGATATACCTTCTCGATATGCAGTGGGAGAAAAGACCATACAAACATACAAACTACTTCATTTGGGCGGCTGGCTGCTTCATTAGACTTTATATTCTTCAGCCAGTTATTCACGACCAACCCTGACCTGGCAGTAGTAAAAATGAAGAAAGTGTGTAGCTCTTCTCTGTCATAAGGCAACAAGAGAGAAAGAGAGAATTTAAAACATTTCAATTTCTCCTCAAATTGGACTCAATGACACCTGTTTCAATACCCATACCACAGACAAGAAGAACAATACATGTGCGTAGGAACCTGCTAACCGCGCCGCGCGTTATCCTCCCGTGGTTAGGCGGTAGAAATTTAGCTTCTAATATATTAATCAGACGCTAATAAAGATGTCATTTTACTCGGGTTTTGTGTTATATAATATCATAATATTGCTTATATACTGGTGGTTAAATTCAATATAAATTCATTGAAGGACATCATAGGACCTTCAACACATGTTAAGATTAAGATATAATTTTTATCAAATAGATAATTCTATTTCACTTGTGAAAATGTAATAAATTAAATATTTGCATCATTAGTTGAACAAAGACAGTTAACATTTTCTGAATGATAATATATCAACACATGTTACGATATAGCAGTTCAAAAATGTATTGAGTCTAAATTTAAAGTAACGTATTCAGGTTATATTAATTATCTCTTGGCATTCTTAGGGGCTGCTCTGTTACTTTATCTAACTACAACATAGTTGATTACAAACATATCTATCTACAGCAAAAGGAAATTAAAACAACACGCTTAACTTAAAAGAAAAAATGGGGCGATCTCCGGCTTGAGTGATGTCAAGCTGCTGACTAAAATAAGTCGTGGGGTGATCCCCAAGGGTTGAGCGATCCCAAGCTGTGGAGCGAGTAGCTAGCAGGCGGCCCTGCAAACAGGCATCGAGCGACCCCGGTGCCTGAGTGTTCAAAGTATAAGTAAGAACATGGTTTACAGGGCGATCCCCAACAGGCATTATCACGCTCCTATAGTCACCTACCCTAAAACTATGTTAGGTTACCATAAAGCAAACCAGGATTAAAACATGTACGTGACTTAAAGGGGGTGCTCCCCGGCAGGCACACAAACTGGTTATGATTGCTAAAAGTAAAGATACAACAACAAGCATATCATGAATAGGGGGTATAATTCCCCGGATTACATGTCCAAATCGAACGAAGGCTACAGATACAAATGCAAATGTGATGTAACAGAGCGAGAGCCCCCTATTTTAACTGACGGGAAGATATAATTTTTATGTGAAAATGTAATACAAAATGATGTAAATACTATTTTTTATCACGAATTGAACAAAGACATTTAACATTATCTCACATCTACCACAGGAAGGAACTGGCCTATGTATCAGTTAACATTATTTCACATCTTCCACAGGAAGGAACTGGCCTATGTATCATTTAACATTATCTCACATCCACCACAGGAAGGAACTGGCCTATATATCATTTAACATTAATTCACATCTACCACAGGAAGGAACTGGCCTATGTATCAGTTAATATTAATTCACATCTACCACAGGAAGGAACTGGCCTATGTATCATTTAACATTAATTCACATCTACCACAGGAAGGAACTGGCCTATGTATCAGTTAACATTATCTCACATTTACCACAGGAAGGAACTGGCCTATGTATCAGTTAACATTATCTCACATCTACCACAGGAAGGAACTGGCCTATGTATCAGTTAACATTATCTCACATCTACCACAGGAAGGAACTGGCCTATGTATCAGTTAACATTATCTCACATCTACCACAGGAAGGAACTGGCCTATGTATCAGTTAACATTATCTCACATCTACCACAGGAAGGAACTGGCCTATGTATCAGTTAACATTATCTCACATCTACCACAGGAAGGAACTGGCCTATGTATCAGTTAACATTATCTCACATCTACCACAGGAAGGAACTGGCCTATGTATCAGTTAACATTATCTCACATCTACCACAGGAAGGAACTGGCCTATGTATCAGTTAACATTATCTCACATCTACCACAGGAAGGAACTGGCCTATGTATCAGTTAACATTATCTCACATCTACCACAGGAAGGAACTGGCCTATGTATCAGTTAACATTATCTCACATCTACCACAGGAAGGAACTGGCCTATGTATCAGTTAACATTATCTCACATCTACCACAGGAAGGAACTGGCCTATGTATCAGTTAACATTATCTCACATCTACCACAGGAAGGAACTGGCCTATGTATCAGTTAACATTATCTCACATCTACCACAGGAAGGAACTGGCCTATGTATCAGTTAACATTATCTCACATCTACCACAGGAAGGAACTGGCCTATGTATCAGTTAACATTATCTCACATCTACCACAGGAAGGAACTGGCCTATGTATCAGTTAACATTATCTCACATCTACCACAGGAAGGAACTGGCCTATGTATCAGTTAACATTATCTCACATCTACCACAGGAAGGAACTGGCCTATGTATCAGTTAACATTATCTCACATCTACCACAGGAAGGAACTGGCCTATGTATCAGTTAACATTATCTCACATCTACCACAGGAAGGAACTGGCCTATGTATCAGTTAACATTATCTCACATCTACCACAGGAAGGAACTGGCCTATGTATCAGTTAACATTATCTCACATCTACCACAGGAAGGAACTGGCCTATGTATCAGTTAACATTATCTCACATCTACCACAGGAAGGAACTGGCCTATGTATCAGTTAACATTATCTCACATCTACCACAGGAAGGAACTGGCCTATGTATCAGTTAACATTATCTCACATCTACCACAGGAAGGAACTGGCCTATGTATCAGTTAACATTATCTCACATCTACCACAGGAAGGAACTGGCCTATGTATCAGTTAACATTATCTCACATCTACCACAGGAAGGAACTGGCCTATGTATCAGTTAACATTATCTCACATCTACCACAGGAAGGAACTGGCCTATGTATCAGTTAACATTATCTCACATCTACCACAGGAAGGAACTGGCCTATGTATCAGTTAACATTATCTCACATCTACCACAGGAAGGAACTGGCCTATGTATCAGTTAACATTATCTCACATCTACCACAGGAAGGAACTGGCCTATGTATCAGTTAACATTATCTCACATCTACCACAGGAAGGAACTGGCCTATGTATCAGTTAACATTATCTCACATCTACCACAGGAAGGAACTGGCCTATGTATCAGTTAACATTATCTCACATCTACCACAGGAAGGAACTGGCCTATGTATCAGTTAACATTATCTCACATCTACCACAGGAAGGAACTGGCCTATGTATCAGTTAACATTATCTCACATCTACCACAGGAAGGAACTGGCCTATGTATCAGTTAACATTATCTCACATCTACCACAGGAAGGAACTGGCCTATGTATCAGTTAACATTATCTCACATCTACCACAGGAAGGAACTGGCCTATGTATCAGTTAACATTATCTCACATCTACCACAGGAAGGAACTGGCCTATGTATCAGTTAACATTATCTCACATCTACCACAGGAAGGAACTGGCCTATGTATCAGTTAACATTATCTCACATCTACCACAGGAAGGAACTGGCCTATGTATCAGTTAACATTATCTCACATCTACCACAGGAAGGAACTGGCCTATGTATCAGTTAACATTATCTCACATCTACCACAGGAAGGAACTGGCCTATGTATCAGTTAACATTATCTCACATCTACCACAGGAAGGAACTGGCCTATGTATCAGTTAACATTATCTCACATCTACCACAGGAAGGAACTGGCCTATGTATCAGTTAACATTATCTCACATCTACCACAGGAAGGAACTGGCCTATGTATCAGTTAACATTATCTCACATCTACCACAGGAAGGAACTGGCCTATGTATCAGTTAACATTATCTCACATCTACCACAGGAAGGAACTGGCCTATGTATCAGTTAACATTATTTCACATTTACCACAGAAAGGAACTGGCCTATGTATCAGTTAATATTATTTCACATTTACCACAGGAAGGAACTGACCTATGTATCAGTTAACATTATATCAAATTTACCACAGGAAGGAACTGGCCTATGTATCAGTTAACATTATCTCACATTTACCACCGAAAGGAACTGGCCAATGTATGAGTTGATATTATTTCACATTTACCACAGGAAGGAACTGGCCTATGTATCAGTTAATATTATCTCACATTTACCACCGAAAGGAACTGGCCAATGTATCAGTTGATATTATTTCACATTTACCACAGGAAGGAACTGACCTATGTATCAGTTAATATTATTTCACATTTACCACAGGAAGAAACTGGCCTATGTATCAGTTAATATTATCTCACATCTAACAAAGGAAGGAACTGGCCTATGTATCATTTAACATTATCTTAAATCTACCACAGGAAGGAACTGGCCTATGTATTAGTTACCATTATCTCACATCTACTACAGGAAGGAACTGGCCTATGTATCAGTTAATATTATCTCACATCTAACAAAGGAAGGAACTGGCCTATGTATCATTTAACATTATCTTAAATCTACCACAGGAAGGAACTGGTCTATGTATTAGTTACCATTATCTCACATCTACCACGGGAAGGAACTGGCCTATGTATCAGTTAACATTATCTCACATTTTGCACAGGAAGGAACTGGCCTATGTATCAGCTAACATTATCTCACATCTACCACAGAAAGGAACTGGCCAATGTATCAGTTAACATTATCTCACATCTTCCACAGCAAGGAACTGGCCTATGTATCAGTTAACATTATCTCACATTTACCACAGGAAGGAGCTGGCCTATGCATCAGTTAACGGGTAGTCTTTTGCCAAAATCTGAACTCTAACTCAACACAAAGGACAGTCACAGACCTTGTCGGGCAGTCGTGTTATGATTGTTTCTTACTCAAGTCACAGATTTCAGATTTATATTTCTCTCAGACATACAAAGTATGTAACAAGAGGTCAATATGTATCATATTCATATATACATGGCGGATAATAAAGGCATAAAGGCTACCATGATAAACTAATTACGTACATTCAATAGCTTTTCAAGTTTTTCTAGAAAGGGCCGGTTTCCAAAACGGCCCCTTCTCTGATTCAAATTTTCTGTTGGTGGTGCATTGCCCATGCCGTTGTGGTCACAAATCTATAAAGTATAAAGATTTAGGTCACTTGGTTTGTTTTTTATGGCTCCTCAAAGTTGTACCTTTCAGAAGCTGTCTAAGTGTTGATAAAATGTGCATGTTATGTAAAATATTAATGGAAATCTAATCAAATGATGATCACCATAAAGAATACATTCATGTCATGATTGTGACAAAAAATCATGTTTCCATCGCGCCATTTGGCTGTTTTTTTTAGAGAATACACCGTTTTATGGACGCTTCGATGATAACATTTTAGACACAAAAACTGTGTTTTTTAGAGAATACACCCTTTTATGGGCGTTGGATGCAAACCAATTTTTATCCTATTAAACAGTACGTAATATGCTATTGATGAGAGGAAAAATCATCAAAATGTAAGTGGTGGAACATTTTCAAATGTTGGGTTGAATTAGCCTATGGTTGAATTGCCGATTTTCGACTTTCTTTAGATAATTAACAAAAAAACGAGAGTATTTGCTCGGTATGTTGAGAATATGTACACAGATATGAAAAAAAGTGAGAGAAACACTTTTTCATAAAAAAAATCCAAGATGGCTACTTCACAAGTCCCCGTGGTTGAAGACATTGGCTGACAAATAGACAGAACAACAAACAAAACGTGTTCCTTATGATTTTGGTTGGTTTTCGCATTTACGGGAGTGTTCATAGCTACGGGCGATTGTATAATACCTATATTTATAAGTTTGGTTAGTCACATGGTAACGGGGATCTTTCATATCGAGCCCCAAACATACTTTCGACATATGCACTCCGTTGCCGCATGGAAAACTATTTCAAGTTTTGTCGGAATTTCTTTACCTGTGGTTGTAATGGTCGAGGGTTTTCCAGCGTCCTGTAATACCCAAGGTAGTACAAGATACTGGAGATGTGCGCACACATTCCCATCGTTCTCTCTCCAACTGGGCACTGGCAGTAGTAGTCCTTTATTGGGGCCTCAACATCGGGTGAAACGGTGAACCGTATCCAAACGTTATATTTCGTTTGGCTTTTGTGTCGAGAATGTATTTGACATCGGAGAAGGTCTGGGGAGTGCTGGTAAAGCCACACCTCATAGTCTCCGTCATCACTTAAATGTTCGGCGATGTAACCAGGAGCCAGAGATATCTGATACGTTCCACACGTAATGGTTCTCAAGTAATCAAGATCGAGACGGGGAAACAGTACGGAAGATGCATCCATCTTGACAAACTCGGACCTTGCCCGTCTAGATAGATCCGGATCTGTCTTGACTCTCTGAGCTAAACCATTCGGTGTTGTCAAACGGTCCTTCATACGTTCAGCCATTAGCCTATCTTTGGCATCTCTCTCTGGAGATCTCTGGTAGATCGGTCCTCTAATACCATTCAGACAGGCTGTGACGGTTCGAAGCAAAGCCTCGATGACATTGATAAAGCTGTTAGACACCAATTGCGTTCGGAAGAACGTCCAGTGTTTCAGACGACCATGATAGGATTCCACAATCCACCTCGATTTGGTGATAGTTCTGTCAAGATTTGCTTGGACGTCAGAATGTTGACTTTGACCGGGTTTCAGGTATGACGGCATGCTAGCATTGAGGCCAGAGGCTTCGAGAACTGGTAGGACATCTCTAAAACCTCGGTCAACGACAACGTTGTCGTCTGGTTGTAGCCAAGTAACTAGCTTGTCCATGACTTTTTTTGTAATTGTAGCATCATTTTCGCTGCCAGTGAATGGTCCTACTGTGTCCAGAATGTAGCCATCTGGTAAGGCGATGCTCATGAATTTGAGATAGTTTCTCTTCTTCTGGCCACAGTAGGACATTCTCTGGAGCTTGTGGTCGGAGCTTTTCTGGATATAAATATAGGTGCCATCTAATATGGCAGTGGCTTTATCTCCAAAAAATGCTTCTGAAAAGACAGTATTGTGCCCGAGCAACTGTTCTCTTGTCAAGTGATCCGGACCTAGAAATTGTGGGACTATCGATGTGTCTAATGCCTGTACTATGGAGTGGAAAGTTTTGGACACACTTGACTTGGAAATTCCAAAAAGAGAAGAACACTGACTCCAGGAAATGTCGGTTTTCAGTTTTACCCAGAACAGTAATAGAGCATCGTGTGTAGTCTTGGTATATATACCAGATGAAAGATATGGGGAACAGTGCGAGTGGATTTCGAGGAACTGATCTTTGGACCAACCTGTCCAGGCCATGCATGCCGAGTCATCAAGAGAAGAAAAGCTTATTGTAAACGCAGACTGGTTCTGTGAAAGGACGTGCGACACCTCTAGGAGGTCATTAATGATTTCGGACGATTTTGATGGTAACTGAGATTCCAAGGAACCTCTACCATCAAGGACAACCTCTGTAGACGGATCTAAGTCGTTACCAATAAGGTGAATGGAGCAGACGCGGGATGAGGTGGGACACCACAGTTTGTGTGAATAGATCAGGTGATGTCTTGCACGTTTTGGTAAGACTGATGATTTTGTTCCATTTCTTGCAAAGGTAACAAGACAGAGACAGCATTTTTTGTGTGAAGATGATCCATTCAAAAGATCATGAAGGGTCAGCAACGGCAGGATATGGGACGGGGAGTCGTCTTCTTCCTCTATTTCCTGGTTCTGCTCGGGTTCAGGTTCAGGCTGATTTTTGTTCCGAAGATACTTCATGTAGCACTTCTGGCAAATAAGTGCTTGTTCCTTTGCTGACATCAATCCTTGTTGCACCAGCGTATCTAGGAGCCATTTATATTGTGGACTATTTACATTGCGTGCACTTCTGTTCTTATTGCCACTACGTTTCTTGAAGTATACTTGACACCCTTCTCCAACACATTTACCCTCCATCTTGAAACAATAACGATTGGTTTATGAAGCGTCGATAAAGTAACAAAATAGCAAGCCACCGATGATTGCTGTAAACAGCTAATACTTAGTAGTTTGGTACAATTATGCGAAAATGTGTGATAAATAACGAACAACTAATTACACAAAATAACAAGACAATATAATAAATCACATTCAATACCTCCAAGAAGCGCAGAATTGATTGATTACTTAGAACAAAATAAAGTATTTCATATGGATAATCTATCTATTCGATGTGGCGTGGTCGGCAGGCACAAAGAAAGTGAGACAAGTCAGGGTCCCAACCCTGACAGAGCCACAACGCTTTGGAGATGGGACAATAAAACAAGGAAAGTGAGACAAGAATAGCTAGCGTCGAGTCAATGATTCCGTAAACGTATAGACAAAGACAAGAAGATACGGATAAATGTACAAGGCCACACGATCAGAAAATTCAGAAGAGGACAACTTGAGATAGAACAGTATTCATGTATCAGGGTGTCCTCAGTGTAAATCTTTATATCGATACTGTTTATTTAGTCGTTACACATCATAAAACTGTCATGAAAATATCCGCTCTGATATTCAATATAAAAGTTTGTATATAATAAGCTATATAATAGGGTTTCAGACAAGGTTGTTACTCATTTCCCCTTTTCTTTCAATTTACAACCACATTCAGGCGGCGATATGAGAACGTTCCACCACATGGAATTAGCTGATTTTTGGTACACATATGAAACAAGTAAAGCTCTATCCGATTTTCTGATGGAAATTTGCATCCAAAACTATATAACGGGAGAAAATTGCAATTTTATGGCATTTTTCTTCATAATTGTGTCTCTGCAAGTGCATTTTCATCCGAGAATATTTTTTTTTATGTTTTATGAATAAACACGATGTTTTGGAAATATTTATCAAAAGAAATTTATACTATGTTGCGAATTACAATTTCGAGATAACCTTCTTTTATTTACGAACTTATGTCTTTGATGCTGAAATTGACAACTTTATAAAAATACATTTTCACTGAAATTATGAAATCTGGGTGTCGGAAAGGTGTAAAATTATTCTTCGGAAAAGAAAAAAAACAGTAGTTGAGCTAGATAAGAAATTATACGGGGACAGGCTCCTATGGAGAATTAGCATTACTGGAAACAGGCCCTTTGCTAACATTTAATATAACTTTTACATTGCATATAGTAAAGAGTCCACGCATTTTAATAAGGCTAGGGTAAGTATAGTAGTAATTTGGAATAGATAGGTGTCTTATTTGTTTAACAGATACGTGTTCGCACTTAAATAGATAATGATATTCATCATCAATTTCATTAAAAAATAGAATACAAGTTCTGTTTTCTTTGGCTATTCTCATCCATCTTCCAGTTTCTATAGATAAGTGCATATTTGAAGTTCTGAACTTAACAATAATTTATCTTTCTTTTGGCTTTAGTTTCAGAAGGTAATTTTCAAGTTCAAAATTTGTTTTAAAATTGGAATAGGTAGATCCTCTTGAAGAGCTCTCGATATCGTTAAACCATTTTTGGATAAAATGGTCCTGTAATCTTTGTTTCACAACAAGTTTCAAATAATCTTTATTAAACGTACATGTTTTCTGATATGCCAAGATACAATTTAAACCTGTTTCCATACATGTATCTTGAACATTCTTTAACCATATGAACTCCATGATTCCATTTGTTTGTACGTTAAACATTAGGTTATACATAGTGCTTGACAGGCTATTGCTAGTAATCAATTTATACCAAAACATAATAATTCTGGTTTTAACTTCAACATATAAAAGGAATCTCCCGATCTCTCCATAAACCATGTAGTTTGGCGTGCTTCTTTAATACCCAATATACGATTGCACAATCCTAAATGCAGTTGTTCACAGTTTACGTGGATACATTTTAAATGATTTGTCTTTATGTAAATAGCCTTGCACAATTAGGACATATACGAAAAGACTCGATCGTACCACCTCACAGGAGGTAGTCAAGGTGAGTGAACCATTTAGATACTCGTTTGACAGGTAGGAACTCCTGTATTACATAACTATGTGGTTAAACCTCATAATGTTTAAACTTTTAACTTCATCTGACATCGATATAGTTTAACTGTGTGTTGATTTAATCCAGCATTGCTGTTCTTCAAAACCTAATTCTGAAAATACTATTAGCCAGGTAGCGTTGGTAACGCATGCACAATAAATACATTGTTCTGTTCTGTTCCGAGAACGCTAACCCCCAAACAGACAAGATAAACACTAAATACCTATAATGCTGATGGTAATCTATACATGTATGTAGATTTGATACTTACAGGGAAATTATGCAACATTGGATTTGTTGGTGATATTTTGTTTATAAGGAAAACTGTAATGGTCCCTTATTTCTGTATATTCTATATATTTCTATGAAGATGAAGACCTGTGTGTGATGATATTTTTTTGGCACCACCGGGATGTACTGGAGGTAAAATAGTAACAACACAGGATTCCATATTGTTGAAACGTGTCTTTAATGTGAAAAAAACATGCAAGGAGGTAAAATAAGATGGCGCCTTATTGGTATTGTTCATGGTTTTTCTGGCTAACACTATTATACATGTGTAGGTCATTGAAGTCTCAAACTTAGCTTTTGCCTTCATTCATTCATTCATTCATTCATTCATTGGCAATGTTATATAATGCTGCTGTTATTTTGATTAAATGTAATGATCATGTTATCGGTATTATTGTAATCATCCAGCCTCCCCTGCACATGTCCTAGATACGACGTTTACATGTCACGGTTGATTTGCTAGTCAGGAGATATTTTAATCATTATGAAAGATGCATCCGTTAACCAAGTAACTACATATCCAGGGTTTCCTACCAGCGGGGTATCAATGAATTCTAAAGAAAGTAGTATCTTGACCTGATTTTCAGTGTCTGGCCAGGATGATTACCTAGTTATATATCTACAGTGTCTTAGACTAGATTAAACTTGAAGACATTATGACAGGTACGTCACGTGGTGCAGACAATACAGTTACGAGGGATCTGCTGAGATTATTATCTATTTTGGGAAGGGTTGGGTGTAGGGTATCGTGATGTTAATGGCTGGGTGTAGGGTATCGTGATGTGAAGGGTTGGGTCTGTATATTGACACTTCTATGTATGGTTATATCTATATATTGACTTTACTATGTATGGTTATATCTATATATTGACTTTACTATGTATGGTTATATCTATATATTGACTCTACTATGTATGGTTGGGTATATACTTATATATACGGATTTGTGGTTCTCACAACCAAATCAAGCCAGGGAAGACCAGTAATGTGAAGTTGACCTTGACACTGGTAATAATATAAATGCTTGTTTTTTAAACTCAGCTTTCCATTGACATTGTCCAAACAAAAATTCTTTACACATTTGGAAGCCTCTGTGAGATTGATGGGTTTGTTATGCACGAGTTTGTTTTAATTTCCAGCAATCCAGTTTCACCACCGCTTTCAGTAACCAGTCCATCTGGGCTGACAGCGAGATATTTTCTTCCTTGTCAATGACAAGTCCTACACTTTCAACGGTCACATTACAGCCTTCTTCTGCATTTTTCAAGGTATACCCATGCACAGTTACACGCTCATCTTGCAGGCCTTTAAGTGTGTGCGCGTTTTCGGAGAATTTAGAATATAATAAATTTGTAACACAAGGTTTCACTGGTAGTTTCGGATTTCGTCGTACAATCTTTCCAAAATTTGAAGAGGTTATTCGTTTTTTTTCCTTCTGTGTGCCACACCCGGGAATTGGACTATAGCTTGGTTTGGTTTTGTATAACTTTCATGTTTTCATCGGATATTTGTATGTGTTTTTTTACAAAATCAGACTTGACGGTTTCAAGCTCCTTATCAGTGAGGTCTGGTTCAACATCAACTGCCTCGGGTATATATTCTCTTCTTGCCTTTTTGGTTGTGGATTCTATGTCGCCCTCCATCTTTCGCTTCCATCGCCGTGATTTCTGCTCCGGTTTCCTAACACATCTGTTGTTAGATGTAACTGCCCGTTCTCGCTGTTCATATAACTAATGAAATAATAGCCAGGGGATGTTGCAGTGCTCTTTTCCCAAACAATGGGGGCCCATCGTGGTCCAAGGTTCATTCTGACAGCAGCACCATAGCATCCTCCGTTACACAGATTAAAAACCTTGCCGCCATCGAACTTGCTACGGATATGCATCCATGCCTCTGCAAGGTTGGTAGTTGCATGCCCTAGTAGTCTTTCACTTTTAACTGCCACACGATTTAACAACACAGAAACATCAGCTAGAAGCTGTTTGTCTAAATCTTTATACAAAAGCGTTGTTCAAAAAAGAATCATTTTAAAATTAAATTCAATAAACCTAAGAATTTTATTTTTTGAAACTGTGGCGACTGTCAAAAGGTATCTCTCCCACCGATAAACATATTTCACATACAAACATACAACACATAGAGACATAGGCAAGCGATACTTTCACCAGTTGTTTCCAACAGATGAACAATATCTTCACAATTATTTTAAGACATTGTGTGTATGTCCAGCATGACAACTTTGTCGCAAAGCGACGTCGAACCCACACATCCTAGTACACCGTAGCTGATAGCCAATGATCTAGCGGGAGCTGGTACAAACCTAACAAATAACAAAATGAACCTCAATATTTTTAAGCACGAGGAACATGTATTAATCTGAATAATTATTGATTATAGGTATGAAAATGAAATCAAAATCTAGAAGATATCTGTAAGCCATGAATGTCTCCGCCATTATTCAAAATTCTATCAATAGCAACAGTGACCTTGACCTTGGAACTCTAAAATTCTTACTCATCCGAGGTTCACATACTTGACCTTTTTATAAAATTATATCAAAATCCATCAATAAATGAAGTTGTTAGAGAGATGACATTGATTGGTGGACAGAACATGGGTAATACTAGTACTATATGACCGTTTCACCAATAAAATGACGGGGGCATATAAAGGGATCTTACCGGCATGGGCTTATCGGCGGATATATACGGAATATATATTTTGCAAATATGGGCAATTTTGTGGGTGATATTATTCATAAGGCACAGGCCCGTGTACAACAGGAAAAACATCAATGATTAGTATTAAGTAACTTATTATTTCGAGATTCCTCTTCGGCAGATAATGACGACCCATCTATCCAATATGCTGCTTGCTCATCAAAGCACTCATTTATGTTGTTGTCGTCGTCTGCTTCAGATGGCGAGTTGGAAGTGTTTCACGTGTTTTTGGCATTCGCAGCCTTGAGAAGTCACTACATTGGTCGTGGTGTCCGAATGTATGGTGTATGGAGTTTCTAATGTCTTTAGCTAGTAACTGATTTGTTTTCCTCTTGTCTTCCTCCTTTGAACGCATCCTTATTGCACAGCGCAAAACATTCAAAAGGACAAACCACATCCTTTACAATTGGCAGATATAACTGATACCAGACCGTACGCGGATATGCCAGAAACAATTATAATTGGGGATTGTCCATCAGCTGCCAAATCCAACGCCTTTTCACACTGACATGCATGTATGGTGAGATTAGAGTCATGATTTTGCAGTTGGTCAAGATTCATTGTTTGATAGGAATTATGGCACGCTTCACTCTAAGAAAATGTAAACCTCAAACCCTCTTTGCCGCTCCGCGTCATCCGGTAACTTTCACTTATATTACCAGCATCAATCGATGATGTATTTACTACTGTTCTCCTTTTTATTTTTACCTTACAACCTTTCCTCCTGCTTTCATACCGATAAACATGCCTAGCCTTCGCTTTCATTCCACCACTTACACCTTTCCTTCTATTCCTGTGCCTGCCACCGCCTAGGCCAAATTGATAGCAAACTTTATCCTGTACCATGTTATGGTATAGTCTCCTCCTTAATTGTAAGTGTTGTTTGGAATTTCACTGAAAAGCTTTCCACCTTTACCAAACCTTCAGCCATGTGCTTCCGTACAATTCGACCAGACGTTCAAGTCAAAATAAACTTTTTAGATAACAATGAAACATAACCAGTGGGGTGTTAACATATAGTAATAAAACAATATTCATGCTGAATGTAGTAAAAACAAATATGTTTAAATATTGATTTTCAATTTTTTTAGCCGGATGTTTGGATTTGTTAACCGTTCGTCGTCTGTCGATATAACACCAAAAAAGCATTGCATTGCAAATCTTACAGTTACGATGGATGATCACAATACTTACCTGGCTGCATTAGTACATTAGCAATACACACAAAGCAAATACCTACCTGTTACATGGTACGGATCATTCCATCTGCACTAAAAACCATTTCCATTCCGTTTGGTAGCGCCCAACAACCGCCAGATAGCACTCCGGAAGTAGCTGCGCATAAGGAAATAAACCTTTATTTTCGAACTTGTAATTATAAATTTTGCCAACAATTATTACATAACGACAGGACTAAATAGGCAGTTGGTTTTTATAATTACTATTTTACCTAATAATTTTAATTTAAACTTTGTGATATTTTTTTTTATAAGAAAAGCTCGTGGATATCTTCGTACGCATTGGCGTGATGAAACTCATCGACCATAGACCGTCCTAATTTCAAGATTGTGAAGAAATTCAAGGATGTTTTGGACTGTAGATTGCAGAGTACATGTTTATGAATCACTCCTTAATCGATTTACGGCATGTTTATAGTGATCGCTATATCGGTGATGACAATATAGGCATAAATATGAACGTACCATCACCAACCGATGAAAACAATATGGCGGCGCCCCAGGGAAAATAAGTCAGTTTCTGGGTAGTAGTCCCTTCTGTGGTGTCTATATTTTACATTGATCTAATTATATGTTTTTAAATAGATATGGTTGTGTTGTTCGATGTTTTGTTGTCATGTGTTTCGCCGACTCCAAATATTAACTTTTATTTTCCATAGTTAGTTAGGTATCACGCATAGAAATAATTCATTTTTGACCCATTTTATTTGTTTGCCATATCAATTTTCCAAATTCAACAAAATCTTTGCCCCTTATGCCATTCTCAATACAGATTTTACCTAATTCATTTATTGACACAGAAGCTCTTCAGTAAGGCCTACTAAGGGAGTCATGAACCTTAGAGTATTTAAATTAAAATGTATATCTCTTATACAAATATAACATATGTATACTAACTCATAGCTATATATACATATTCATAATATGGATGCTTAGTTAATATAGTAGGGTACTAACATGCATATCACTATATACAATACATGTAAACAATGTTTCGCATGAACGAACCGCACCTACACATTAACGATACACAGTACATGCCCATGAATTTGAGGTTTTTGAAGTAAAACCAATTTTCATGATGTAATACTTACCATAACTTTAGTATGCATATACAATACCTACACCCATCTTTGTAGCCCAAACACAAAAGATTCAAATATCCCTACCTCCCTACCGTGACGTAACCCATATCTCGACGACAGAGCCACGGAGTGATCTCCCTTCCGCAAACCCCCTTTTATGGAGCCTAAAGGCAGCCGAGATGAGGAGGCAAGGGGAGGAATACAGGGTGGGACTCCAAAAAGTTATGGTAAGTATTACATCATGAAAATTGGTTTTACTTCAAAAACCTCAATTTCATTTCAGTAATAATTACCATAACTTTAGTATGCGAATTCGTCTTACCGTAGTGGAGGCTTCGAATCCAGTCAGACTAGGCTGACGGAACAAACCCGAGACATGTTCAAGGTAGGGAAAAGGTTCAAGGAACCCCCTAATAAAGCCCCGAAAGTAATTAAAAGAATGAAAACCTCCCCGTGAAACGAGCAGGTGTACCACCGTGGTGCCTGATAGCATACTATTTAAAATCACTGAATTACTGTGGAGGAACAGCCACAGACTGTGCAACCACCACCGGTCCAAGGGAATACAATCCATCAGAATGAGAAGCCAAGGACCGGAGATAAAAATCCGTGAAGGTAGTCTGTCCGCGCCAGAAAGCGAGTGGTATGACCTCCTGAAAGGGGGACCCATTGAGGAGGGCCCATGACGCAGCAAGGGCCCTGATCTCATGAGCTCTCACCTTATACAACGCCCGAACCTGATCATCCGAGTGGTCGTAACCGTACTTGATGACCTGACAGATCCATCTAGACACTGACTGAGAAGAGATATCCTGTTGACCCTGCTTAATGGGCAAAAACAGACGAGATCGAGGACCTCGCCCCCCCCTGGTTTTATCGAGGTAAAACCTAAGCGCTCGACAGGGACAGAGCAACCTATCCCGTTCCTCAGACCCAACGAAGGCAGTCAAAAACGGAATCTTAATCGGATCGGGCGAGAAGCCAGGAACCTGATTCTTAGCCATAAAGGCAGGATCAGTGAGACGGGTAACGGCAGAGTAATTCCTGGAGCACCGGAGGCAAGAGGGGTGATAAGACAAGGCATGAATCTCACTCCTCCTTCGACCTGAGGCCAGGGCAGTAAGGAATACCACCTTGTAGGTAACACACTTCGAGGAGGCAGACGCTAAAGGCTCAGAAGGCGCCCGCATCAGCGATTCGAGCACCAGTGGCAAACTCCACTGCGGAGCCAACTGCCGGACCCTAGGCCTGTCCAACCCAAACCCCCTAATCAAGGCAGAAAGAGAGGAGGACGAGCCTACCTCCGACCTACCATGAACAGATTACACATTAAACCTTCCATCGTGACTGGTAGACGGCAGATGAGGAAGACCTTATTGATCGAGCGATGCGATCTGACACGTCCCTAGAAAAGCCTGCCTGAGCGAGGCCTCCTGAGATAGCTTCCACGCGTGAAGGTGGAGGATCTCCGGACGAGAGTGCATCGTTCTGGACCGAGGCTGGCGAAGGAGGTTCGCTCTGAGAGGAAGAGCCAGGGGCTCTTCCACTAAAAGCGACAAAAGCTCCGGAAACCAAGGCTGCCTCGGCCACAGGGGCGCTATCAGGAGGAGGGAACACTGATGCTCTCGAAACCTCTGCAGCACCCTGCCCACCATGTTGAAGGGTGGGAATGCATATGCATGCATTCCCTCCCAATCCAGAGACAGAGCGTCCACGGCCCAAGCCCTTGGATCTGGTACCGGAGAGACAAACGTTGGCAACTGATTGTTCAGTGAAGTGGCGAACAGGTCTATGTGAGGCCTGTCCCACACCTGACAAATTCCCACGAAAATCGAGGGATTCAGTTGCCACTCTGTCAAAACCGGCTGGCGGCGCCTGGAAAGAGTATCCGCCAGAACATTCAACCTGCCTGGTAGATGCTTGACACAAATTGTCAACTGCATTTCCTGACATAGAAGCAGAATGCGGATAGCGAGGGCACACAGGGTGTGAGACCTGGTTCCCCCCTGTCTCTCCAGATACGCGACAACCGTAGTGTTGTCCGTAGCCACACAAACCACCTTGGAATGCAGGATCTCCCGAAAAGACTGCAGAGCCAACAGAACAGCCCTCATCTCGAGCACATTGCTGTGCTCCGAGAGCTGTTCCCCAGACCACTCCCCCGACTGGCAACGCCCGTCGAGATAAGCTCCCCACCCTGTCATGGATGCATCCGTGTACAGGGTCATAGTGGGAACTGGCTTGGACAAAGGAACCCCTCGGAGAACATTGTCCTGATGAGTCCACCAGCGTGCGTACTCCTTGACCGACTGGTTCAGAGGAAGCAAGGCTTCCCAATCCCTTGAAGAAGGGACCCAGTTGGCAAGGAGAAACATCTGGAGAGGCCTGATGTGAAGTCTCCCTAAGGGGACCACATCGGCCAGGGCGTTGAGATATCCCAGAAAACTGAGAAGCCAACGTACCTGTTCTTGAGACCGGCCGATGAAGGTCAGAGCAAAAGCCCTGGCCTTCTCGAACTTCTCCATCGGTGGAAGGGCGATGCCCTGAACCGTACTGAAACGGTTACCCAGAAAAACAAAATCCTGAGATGGGGAAACCTCCGACTTTTCTCTGGAAGGAATGAAGCCGACCTTGAGTAAGAGTTTCAGAACCAACCGGGTGACCTGCACCAGAGACTCTCTCACTAGGTGGAGCATGAGGGAGTCGTCGAAATAGATGTGAACATCTATTCCTCGAGAGTGCAGGAATCCCACGACCACCTGCATCAGCTTGGTGAAAACCAAAGGTGCAGTCTTGAGCCCGAACGGCATGGCCCGGAACTGGAAGACCTTTCCGTTGCAAGTAAAACGGAGGTACTTCCGTGCCGACTTCTTGATGGGGATGTGGAAGTAGGCGTCCTTTAGATCTACTGAAGTCGCCCACATTCCCTCTCTCACGGAGGCGATAATACCCCGAGGAGTCTCCATCTTGAAGTGAGGAGAATCTACGTGCTTGTTGAAGGCACTTAGATCTATGATGGGACGCCACGCCCCGGACTTCTTCCGAACCAGAAACATTCTGGAGTAGAACCCGGGAGTGCATCCCGACATAGGAACCTCCTCGACCGCGCCCTTGGAAAGCATGGTCCTTACTTCCTCCTGGAGCGCCAGAGCCTTTTCCGGATCCCCCGGTGGAGGAAAAAAGATTGGCTCTGACGCTAAGGGCGGATCCCGCACTAGCGGAATGCCTAACCCCTCCTTGATCACAGACAAGGTCCATGCGTCTTCCGTAATTTCCTTCCACTCTGGAAGGAAAGCAGAAAGACGACCCCCCACAGGAAGATCTGGTCGAGGCAGATCGAGACCTTGCCAGGCAAGAGAATCGTCTGCTGACCCGAAGCCTAATCCTGCGGGAGAAGGACCTAAGCTTGAGCCGAGAGGACTGCATTCCTCCCGGCCAAACTCGTCGTCTGACACGACCAAGGAGGGAAGAAAAGAGTCAGGAACCCTTCTTCTTACCCCCAGGAGGGTTCTTACCCTTCTTACCCTTCCATTTGTTGCCCTTGAAGGGAGGCTTATACTTGGGCTGCGCAGAGGACTGCGAAGCCGAAGGTTTAGCCTTCTTCTTAGGAGGCGCTGACCCCTGCGAGGTACTGGCCTTCTCAGCCTGAATCCTCTTCACCAGAAGTGCAGAGGCGACCGAGTCCTCCTTCAAATTCTTCTGAACAGAAGGAAGGGCCCCTCCAAAAAGAGTGGACCCTGAGAAGGGGGCAGTCAACAATCTGGAGCGGTAAGGCTCATCGACCGGGCGTTTTTTTTCAAAACTGAAAACCGCCTAGCCAACAAGACATTGACGAGCGATGACACCTGTAAAGCTGCCAGCACTATCAATGCCCCGTTCAGGGCAGAGGTCACTCTGTCCTGGATGTCGGCCTGCTCTGTCTCGGTAATCCGACCCTCAGGCAAGTCGGATACCCTATATAGACAAACCGTCAGGTAGTCTATATCAGACAGAATCTGGATGGAGAGACGCAGAGAGGGGTCAACAGAACTGATATCACGTCTCCGCGAGGGAGAGACCAAACCCCAAGGATTCCACGACGGAAAAGCCATGGGGTTAAGCCCATATCCCGGAGGATAAGGGAAAGGTCCCGCGGGCTGGGAGTGACCCCAGAACTGGCCAAACTGGCCTGCCTGAGACTGGGGCTGGCCAACTTGCCCAAAGAGCGAAGGTGGACCGCCACTCCCTCCAGGTGGAAACCCGGACATGTACGGGCTAAGCCCGTAACTGCCGGGATGCTGCCGCAACCCAAAACTATCCGCAGGCTGGTAAGGGCGGCCCAAGGATGGTTGCCCGCAAGCACCCGTATACCGTAAGCCAGGGGAAAACGGAGGCCGGAAACCGGCCCCCTGTCCAGCAAACCCAACACCCGGGGGGAAACTCCCCAGGTTCCCGGAAGAATGAAACTCAGGACCTGGTCCGGGTAACTGACCGGGAGGTTACGCCTGACCAGCATTGGTGCCGGGATTAGTGAGCTGTGCGTCATTAATCCCGGTAGACACAGACAATCCGGATAGAAAGTCTGTAGTCACACCAGGACCTGAACCCAAAAGAACAGGCCCGGCACCAAGACTGTCCCCAACGACAGCACCACCTGGAATGCCGGGATCACTGACAGAGTCAGTGACCGGCGGCCGGTAGTCCCTACCCGAAGGCAAGCGCGAAAGCTTACGGGCGTTCCCGGCCAATTCGACCCTTGGCTGTACCAAGCCAGGGTCGGGCTGCCCCTCCCCTCCTCCAGGGAGTTCCTGGACAGGAAGGGCCACCCCCTGCTCACGAGAGAGACTCGCCGAAGTGAGACCCCCCGAGACAGGAACAGAGACAGTACCACCAGACCCCAGAGAGCTGGTGGCACGACCCCTACCTCTCTGCTTCCCTCGCTTACCGGAAGAAACAGACGAATCTCTCTTACGGTAAGTTGAGGGTAGCTTTGGAACAATGAAGTCCTTGTCCTGAGATTTAGTCTGTGAACAAAGTTCACAAGGCGAAACCTCACTGCAAGGACAACACCTAGGACAAGCATCATGAGGGTCCCGTTCCACAAAGAAATGGGAACACCCATGAGCTCTACCTCGTCGCTGTCCCGACCGAGACATACCCTCCAAAGTGAAAGTAAACAAAAATTTACAAGCAGATACCACGGGAAAAAATGATAAAATACGATAGTACAAAGTACGCAACGTAGAAAGAATTTCACCCGTAATATAAATCAGAAAACGGTTAAAATAAATAACGTTTGCCGAAACAAACAACCGTCACCGAAATAAACAGAGGTCGGAAATTAACCCACGATAATGGCGGACCGTGGTACACCACCGGCAAACGTGGAGGAAAATAACCGGCCGTAAGAGGCACAAAAATATTTTCAACAATAATTAATTATATTAACAAGGGCAGATGGGTATAAGGCACACAAACTGCGCAAAAAATTGAGTTGACACTCGAACCAAACCGACAAAACTTTAGCTCCGGGCGTCAGCAGGCAGCAGGCGCCATAAAAGGAAGAGGAAGGGAGATCACTCCGTGGCTCTGTCGTCGAGATATGGGTTACGTCACGGTAGGAAGGTACGGATATTTGAATCTTTTGTTTTTGGGCTACAAAGATGGGTGTAGGTATTGTATATGCATACTAAAGTTATGGTAATTATTACTGAAATGAAATAGCTTATTACGGTCATTCACCAGTAACTGATGCAACAGACATTGCATACAATTAGCAACCTAATAACTATAATAATGACTTATCACATCTCAGGTGTATATGCGTCTGAATTCCGGGTGGTTTTTATGACAAGATGACAAACACGTCCATCTTGGTCAGATTGGCTCCCGTGTAGTACTTTGACCACTCTCGGACGCTCTCGCAAACGCATACTTACCTCGAAGCGGGAACATTCAAAAACCGAGATTCATACAAATAAGTGATCAAACAATGTACATATACAACATTCTTCTACCAATGTGCGATTGTGACATCAGATACACTATTAGGCTGATAAATCAGATGAAATAAACCAAACCAGTTTTAAAACAACACATCAGTATTAAATATAGCTTTTCTTTGACAGCCTTTCCGTGATATTAAAGCTGCAACCAATCAAAGGAAGCCATTGTCTCCACTAATAGATCCGCGTCGTCAATCTTCCTTTTGAATATTATACTCATCCTTTAAATAAGTTTGCCGCCTCTACATAGGTCGTTTGTATTTCACTGTCATTGCTACAACCTTCAATATTAATAATATAACATTATTTGTGCCTTTGACATGAGATATATTTCAAATTTATATGTAAAACAAAAATATATATCTTTAAAAAAAACCAGTATGACGCTTGACGACATTTTCCGGTACAATAAAAATATGTGATGACATATTATCGGTAGAATAAAAATGTGTGATGAAATTATATTTTTTAACCTTAAAAAAGAAAAGTAAGAGGTCTTCGTGACGGCATGAAAAAAAACCAGGACAACAAAACGGGTGTATGAAAATTACTGAAATAATAAAATGATAAGGTATGTGTGTTTATATGTGTCCAGCAATAAACCATCCTCTCATTTAAAGAGTACCCTTTTTAAATGGAGCTCATAATCAATACGACTGGGGTGAATATAAAAAAAGAGAAGTTAAATAGAGACCCCTGGACAATACTGGGGGGATGGTGTTAATCCAGACAGGAACAACATCGCCTTCCACAACAAATTTTGATCAAATCCAAGCCGTGACACGTTCTCAAATCCAGAGCTGGAGTAGTGATGCATGTAAATTTCAATTAATTATTTTTGTATCCTAAATACAATTGATAGTGACTGGTAGTACAGATGATATGACGTAACTTGTGTATTGTAAACGTATATATATGTTAAAGCGTTAATTGGCAAGGCAAGCTGTTAGTCACGGTGAAAGTCACATAGTGGATAGGGTAACATGTCAGTTTAAGCCGTGTGCAACGAGCGGAAAGAATTTTGCAAAAGTCCGGGCAAGTCTGACAATTGTTAAAACCGGCAACCACATAGATATTTATAGATCTGGTTTACCCATACCATGTATACAAGGGCAGTGACAGCCTCACAAACAATGGTTGTTACAAGTTATCCTAAATCGTTGAATGTGGTCATCCTCTTATAAAGGTCAGTATCAAGGTTTTACTGCTTCATTATTAACTGTTACAGACGAAATTCTATCGATATGTTAAAATAGTTGTTTATAATTAAGCGCACATGTACTTCCTGCTTGGTTTGAATGTCTTCTTTTTACAAGTGCTTTTTACATCAATAAATTAAACCCCTATAGTGTGTAGGTTCATATGATATATTTAAAACTAATACGTTGGAAGTTCTGCTAGGTTTGGGGTCTTGGGATTAGCCTTTATATAATTGGTGCTCTCGAACTAGTGGAGATCCATTCATCATTCAATTCAATTATTCCATCCGTGTCTTACAAACCGATTGTGCTCCATACGATGTTAAGACGTGTGCTTCCTTGGAGTTGGCCTAGATTTACATGGCGGAGGTCGTCGATGGAGCAGAACAGCTGGTCTTACTCTTGTACTTTTCAAACATCACTTTTTTCACAAGGAAGCATGTGATATATAAAAATCTCCTAAATACGAAACAGTTAAATGTTTTTACAGAGGGTAACAACAGAAACATGTGATATATAAACCTCCTGAACAGGGTATACATGACTGTTATTACAGAGGGTAACAACAGAGACATGTGATATATAAACCTCCTGAACAGGGTATACATGACTGTTATTACAGAATGTAAGAACAGAAACATGTGATATATAAACCTCCTGAACAAGGCATACATGATTGTTACTAAGGAGGGTGACAACAGCAACAGGGGATATATAAAGGGTATACATGAATGTTACCACAGAGGGTATCAACAGAAACAGGTGATATATAAAGGGGGTATACATGACTGTTACTAAAGAGGAATACAACAGAAGCAGGTGATATATAAACCTCCTGAGCAGGGTAAACATGACTGTTACTAAAGAGGGTTACAACAGAAACAGGGAATATATAAAGGGTATACATGAATGTTACCACAGAGGGTATCAACAGAAACAGGTGATATATAAAGGGGGTATACATGACTGTTACTAAAGAGGGTTACAACAGAAACAGTGGATATATAAAGGGTATATATGAATGTTACCACAGAGGGTATCAACAGAAACAGGTGATATATAAACCCCCTGAACAGGGTATACATGGCTGTTACAACAGAGGGTAACAACACAAACATGTGATATATAAACCTCCTGAACAGGGTATACATGACTGTTACTACAGAATGTAACAACACAAACATGTGATATATAAACCTCCTGAACAGGGTATACATGGCTGTTACTACAGAGGGTAACAACACAAACATGTGATATATAAACCTCCTGAACAGGGTATACATGGCTGTTACTACAGAGGGTAACAACAATCTATGTGATATTTAAACCTCCTGAACAGGGTATACATGACTGTTACTACAGAATGTAACAACACAAACATGTGATATATAAACCTCCTGAACAGGGTATACATGGCTGTTACTACAGAGGGTAACAACACAAACATGTGATATATAAACCTCCTGAACAGGGTATACATGGCTGTTACTACAGAGGGTAACAACAATCTATGTGATATTTAAACCTCCTGAACAGGGTATACATGACTGTTACTACAGAGGGTAACAACAATCTATGTGATATTTAAACCTCCTGAACAGGGTATACATGACTGTTATTACAGAGGGTAACAACAGAGACATGTGATATATAAACCTCCTGAACAGGGTATACATGACTGTTACTACAGAGAGTAACAACAGAGACATGTGATATATAAACCTCCTGAACAGGGTATACATGAATGTTACTACAGAATGTAACAACAGAAACATGTGATATATAAACCTCCTGAGCAGGGTATACATGGCTGTTATTACAGAGGGTAACAACAGAGACATGTGATATATAAACCTCTTGAACAGGGTATACATGACTGTTAATACAGAATGTTACAACAGAAACATGTGATATATAAACCTCCTGAGCAGGGTATACATGACTGTAATTACAGAGGGTAACAACAGAGACATGTGATATATAAACCTCCTGAACAGAGTATACATGAATGTTACTACAGAGGGTAACAACAGAGACATGTGATATATAACCCTCCTGAACAGGGTATACATGAATGTTACTACAGAGGGCAACAACAGAAACATGTGATATATAAACCTCCTGAGCAGGGTATACATGACTGTAATTACAGAGGGTAACAACAGAGACATGTGATATATATGAACCTCCTGAACAGGGTATACATGAATGTTACTACAGAATGTTACAACCGAGACATGTGATATATATGAACCTACTGAACAGGGTATACATAACTGTTACTACAGAGGGTAACAACAATCTATGTGATATATGAACCTCCTGAACAGGGTATACATGCATGTTAATACAGAATGTTACAACAGAAACATGTGATATATAAACCTCCTGAGCAGGGTATACATGACTGTTATTACAGAGGGTAACAACAGAGACATGTGATATATAT
>NW_018405860.1:449896-496320 GCF_002113885.1 Mizuhopecten yessoensis
CATCATTACATAAGGTAAGTATTGGTCCCAGTCGGAATGATGCTCATTGACATACGCACTTAGCATGGTAGCTAACGTTCTGTTAAAACGCTCCACCATTCCGTCTGATTTTGGGTGGTAGGGTGTAGTTCGTGTTTTGTCAATATGCAGAAGCCGACACATCGCGTGGAACAGTTTGCCCTCAAACTGTTTTCCCTGATCCGAGTGGATAGCTAAAGGTACCCCAAACCTTGCAACCACTTCTTCGACTATCAACTTTGCCACGGTACTTGCTTCCATGTTTGGCATTGCAAAGCTTTCCGTCCACTTTGTGTAATAGTCACTGACTACAAGGATGTATCTATTACCATCCTCTGTCTCTGGCAATTCCCCTAGAATGTCTGTGGCGATCCTTTCCATTGGCATACCGGACTGGACTATTTCCATCGGAGCACGTTTCGTCTTGAGCGGTCCTTTACGTTTACGACATTTGTCACAACCAGCTATGTAGCTTCGCACATCCGCTTGCAGGACTGGAGGTCTTCCCATCTCCTGTATAGTATGTCAGAATCGACTACCAATCGGTCATATTGCGACCAGAGGGACTTTATGACAAGACTACCTCCTTCGATGTCCTTGTATGGAGGTCGAGTCTTATCATGTACCCATCTTTTCACAGTTTGAATTTCCTCGTCTTTAGCTTGCAGAGAGAGTAGAGAAAATCCTCTGCTGTCTGTATCTGGTGTCTTGCTTACAACAGCTACATTAACAGAGCCAGTATCCATCTCTAAGGGCTGAACCATTCCCTCTATGCTTGGGTCAAAACCGCATTATTTGCACGGTAGTCTGCTCAGTGCATCTGCGTTGGTATGCTTGGCTCCAGGTCTATGTTCTATCTGCATGTCATATGCGCTGAGGACTTCTATCCATCTGGCCACCTGGCCCTCTGGGCNCGTGCACTACCTGTGGTTTTCCCTTGAGGCCACAATCAACCTTATACGTCAGATCTGAGCACTTTTCTAAGACCTTGTATGGCCCCCACCAGTAGCTAGTGAATTTCGGAGACTGACCCTGTTTCTCCCTTGGAAAGAAAACGTACACCTCATCACCAGTTTTGAAAATATGCCAGTTTAATTTCCTGTCATGGTAACTTTTCTGTCGCACCATCGCCCCTTCGGTCTTTTCTCTAATCAGCGCATGGGCCTCCTCCATCTTTTCTTGGAGTTCCCAAACCCACTGGTGAGTAGGCACCGATTTTACAGATCTGGGCATCCCGTACATGATATCTAGAGGGGTACCCACCTCCCGACCAAGCATAAGTCGGTTCGGCGTACAGCCTGTCGTCTCATGCTGTGAGGATCGATAGGCCATCATTACATAAGGTAAGTATTGGTCCCAGTCGGAATGATGCTCATTGACATACGCACTTAGCATGGTAGCTAACGTTCTGTTAAAACGCTCCACCATTCCGTCTGATTTTGGGTGGTAGGGTGTAGTTCGTGTTTTGTCAATATGCAGAAGCCGACACATCGCGTGGAACAGTTTGCCCTCAAACTGTTTTCCCTGATCCGAGTGGATAGCTAAAGGTACCCCAAACCTTGCAACCACTTCTTCGACTATCAACTTTGCCACGGTACTTGCTTCCATGTTTGGCATTGCAAAGCTTTCCGTCCACTTTGTGTAATAGTCACTGACTACAAGGATGTATCTATTACCATCCTCTGTCTCTGGCAATTCCCCTAGAATGTCTGTGGCGATCCTTTCCATTGGCATACCGGACTGGACTATTTCCATCGGAGCACGTTTCGTCTTGAGCGGTCCTTTACGTTTACGACATTTGTCACAACCAGCTATGTAGCTTCGCACATCCGCTTGCAGTCCCGGCCAATAGAATCCTTGCCGTATTTTTGTAATGGTCTTGTGTAACCCCAAAAGTCCGGAAGTTATCGAGTCATGACACTGTTGCAAAAATCGCCTTCTCTCTGATTTGGGAACAATTCCTTGAAGCCAACTTTTCTTTGACTGGAGGTCTTCCCATCTCCTGTATAGTATGTCAGAATCGACTACCAATCGGTCATATTGCGACCAGAGGGACTTTATGACAAGACTACCTGCTTCGATGTCCTTGTATGGAGGTCGAGTCTTATCATGTACCCATCTTTTCACAGTTTGAATTTCNTCTCATGTCTGACTATATCTGTGCGCCCTAAGTCGCTATTAGAAACCGCAAAAATGTCTGTATATTCCCCTAGAAGTTGGTCCACATGTTTAGCCTGCTCTGAAGTGAGATTTTGCACTGTTTTCTCCAACAGGTTTTGCAACTCAGTATTATCGCCCGTCTTGGTCGTATTCAAAGTTCGGCACGTATCAAACACTTTTCCTACCGGCGACAGCTCTCCTACCACTGTCCCAGCATAGATAACCTGCGGTTCGTCCGAGGTGTTCATTACACGAACTGGCAACATTTCCCTACATTGTACCAATGTCCTGGCCACTAATGCCCTCTCTGAACTCAAGAATTTCTCAGCCGGTTCAACAATACCTAAGCCACTATACCTATTGCATCCTGCCTGCAACATCTTTCCTGGCAAAATCATTTCTGTACAAGGGGGGATGCTAACTGTTTCAACCACTGAAATCCTATGACATCCAAATGGTCCTTGAAACACAAGAGGTACATTTCTTCCCCTTATTTGTAAGCGTTCCTGCTTCACATCGATCACTGCATCTACTGCTTCCAGAAAATCGAGACCGAGAATTCCTCCCTCCACATTGATCTCTGCCACAATCAGTTCTAAGGTGAACATATCATTCTCTATTTTTACATCAAACCTCCCTCTACCTAGCAAGACAAGATCCCGGCCTCCGGCCGCTGCGACCGTACATTGAGTTGCTGACAGAGCTGGCTTACTCTGATCTGGTAAGCTATTGTAATATTTAGCTGACAACAGAGAGAGTGACGCTCCTGTATCAACAAGACATGTTGCCTCAGTACCCTGAACATGAGTCCGGACATACATGCCTGCTTCATTGGCGATAGAGCTAACCCCTATGTTTGACCTGGGTACATTTGCATCTCTCCGCTCTTTCCGCATTTGCAATCTTTTTAATGCTGAAGTGCCCTTCGGGTTGTTTACTCTACCATCTTTTGCCCGTTCAAGGAACTTTGAGCAGTTCCTTTTAATATGTCCCTTTTCCTTACAAAAATAGCAAGTAATATCTTCCATCGATTTCTTTCTAACGCCAGGTTGTTGTTATCTGCCTTGCTTGAAAAGTGTCATATCCTTTTGTAGTGCCTCCAACTTTTATTGCAACAAAGTCATGGCCTTTAGAATATCAGACTGACTGTTCTCCTCAGAGGTAGAGACAACACTGTCTATTGCACTTGCCGTGCGCAGTTGCCCCCTACCTTCCCGGTGACCATGCTCGGCTCTATTGTAAGCTTCCAATTCTACTGCGAGTCGGATTGCATCGTTGAGGTACTTGGGCCTTGACTGTTTAATTCTAATTCTCATTTCTGAATCAAACAAAGCATCTATGAATTGCTCCTTTGCAAGAGTTTCCCTTACATCACCTGGCGCTGTAGGGTAAGCCATGCTAACTAAGCGTCGTATAGCCTGTCCGAGCTCCGGTAATGTCTCCGAGGCTTTCTGACGTCTTTTCCGTAGCTGGACACTATATAATTCGGTTTGGTCGGGGGGTGCAAAGCGCTTCTCAAGCGAGTTGACAAGCATTTCGTAGTGCTGATTAGTGTCAGCGGGCAGATCCCCTAGCACACCCTGGGCTTGGCCGCGGAGAGATACAGCCAAGTATAACCCCATTTGCTCTTCTCCCCAACCGTTAATCCTAGCGCAGGTGTCAAAGTGCGTTTTGTAATCTTTCCAGGGTCCAGTTCCATCATAGGTAGCAGGTTTTATACGTACCCCTTGCTTTTCTTTGTCAAAGCCTGAGAGCGGCAACCTATCTAATCCATAGTCCGTATCTGATGATGTCTGTGGCCGGCTACTATATCTAACCCATTTCTCTCTTACATTGTCCATTGCCCGACGGGTACTATACATTCTTTCGTCCTCCTCGTAGTCCGAGGGATTATACTCGGTAAACTTTACCTTTGGCTTTGCAGCAGCCTCGGCATGCTGTGCCCTACCTGAGCCAAAATGCTTCTGTTTATGATTTAACTGTATGGTTTCATCCGAGTGTGGGCGATTCGCCCTGTTGGTTTGTTGTTCACTGGCGATCCCCGAATCCCTTGTTCTTGTGTCTCGTGGTGTTAACAGTGGCGTAGAATGGGACATCTTGTCGCCTTGGCCCGATCTCTGGAGCCTCAAAGAGGTTATCCGCTCCTCAATACGACTAATTTCTTCCTCTATATCCATTATTAAAATGGTGTATTAAAATAAAATGAGCATAAAATCTACAATACAGCGAATCCCACCGCTGCCGCCAATTTTGTAACGTGCAGGGGTGTCCTTACAACCCTGGGTCCGTCCTTAGTATATACTTGGGATGTACTGTATTGTAAACTATACCGGCGCACTGGCTTGGTCAACGCCGTTGATGAAAGAGAAATAATTACTATATGATACAGCAACAATAACAATATCTAATTTATACTGAATCAATATTATGTGCACTATGATTGTTAATTGCAAGGTAAATATATATAGAACAATACTAACAATGCACGCTCACTATCTGTCAGCGAATAGGCAATCACACTCGCCCCTGATCCTATCACTCGACTTCACACAGAGCAACGGCGCCCACCCGCGCAGTTGTCAACCACAGCGCAACGGCACTTGTACAGTGCGCAGAGCAACGGCTCTAACCTGAGCAGTTGTCTGTTCCGCGCAAAGGCACTTATGCAGTGCCAAACCCCTACACTTACTCAGTGTTCTAGGTAGTACTGAGAAAACAAATAGCCAACCTGAGCCTTGTCCAGGCTCTGTTGCTAGTTGTTTCGTAGCACCTTTATTTCGGGCCTCCCTACTATCCTTATACAGGATTTTAGTATTACCTTCTATTTGTCGTGTAACAACTTTCAGCTTCCGGTGTATCTTCGAAGTCCGTCGATGAAGTGCCTAGCTTACTAGTCCGTCGCCGTTTATATACCAATGGACTATACTATCTTAGGGTAAAACAGGTTATTCCATTTCCCTGACTTCTAAGTCACGAGTATATTTGACTATAATGTCCCAATCTATATACAAATAACAAACATGCAAACTACAGTGATCAATACTTTAATTGAGGCACACGAAGGGGAAATTAACATGAATCAAAACATCGTTACATATACATGAATGTTAATACAGAGGATAGCAACAGAAACATGTGATATTTATGAAACTCCTGAGCAGGGTATACATGACTGTTACTACAGAGGGTAACAACAGAGACATGAGATATATATGAACCTCCTGAACAGGGTATACATGAATGTTACTACTGTGGGTAACAACAAAGACATGTGACATGTAAACCTCCAGAGCAGGGTATACATGACTGTTAATACAGAGGATAGCAACAGAAACATGTGATATATAAACCTCCTGAACAGGGTATACATGTATGTTACTACAGAGGGTAACAACAGAAACATGTGATATATATGAACCTCCTGAACAGGGTATACATGACTGTTAATACAGAGGATAGCAACAGAAACATGTGATATATAAACCTCCTGAACAGGGTATACATGAATGTTAATACAGAGGGTAACAACAGAAACATGTGATATATAAACCACCTGAACAGGGTATACATGTATGTTAATACAGAGGATAGCAACATAAACAGGTGGTATATAAACCTCCTTAATAAGGAATACAGAAGTTAAAATAAACAAAAGTACATACTTTTATTGGTTAAAATATAAACAAAATCAAAAATATGTATTATTGTATTTGTAAAATTTGTTTATGAAATAAGCCTAGTTTTGCTTGGTATAGCGTTCCAGGTCAATATATATACAATACATTGGGTTTATTAGATGTACAAATAACACAGAAATAAGAGTAACAAAGGAACACAATTTTATTACTCGTACGATTACCACCTTTTCTCTGCAGTCTTCATTTCAGTATGTCTAACATGGTTACCCTACCATCATGGGGTTACGAGCGCCAATATCGTTCTCCATTTTGCGCTTGTGGGCGCCCTTAATATCATGTACATCTTGTATTTCTTGGTACAGCTTAGTCGCAGTCTTTCAAGCATCCTAATAGTATTAATGTTTACTATCACGTGATATTACGACAATATTTGACTAATTGTCATTAATACTATTCAGATACACTCATACAATTACAATTCTACTCTAAACATCCTCCCATGCTAATGAAGTTCCGTGTGATGGCATTTACCTGTACGATGAATGAAAACATTTACCAATGCAATAAAAATATCAGCTGTGTTATTATATTTACATGTACAGTAAAAAAGATAGGATGTGTTGTTACATTTATCAAAGTAATTGAAAAGGTAAACTATGTGTTATGGCATATGCCTGTACAATCATATTGTTAAGAACAAACAGATCCCTGCAAATATTCATTGAATCAAGGGATGGTAGTCCAGACGGGTAAACATCTTCTGCTTCATCAAAGACACGTGATGTACCATAACAAGTTAGGTCAAAATCAAGAAATGTCATGTCCTCAAATCGAAAACCGGAGAAGTGATTACGACAACACAAGATACATAAATTTGCATTATGGAAAATGGACATTCTATTTCACTTTAGATGTAACAATCAATTGGTCAATCAAATTATTTGCGACAGTAAATCCACGATATACCGTTCGCAAATTTCTCCGTTGCCTCGCCAGTATAAAACAATTTGCGACAGTTTAATCACAATACTAGATCATGAAATTTGGAACTAGCTCAAAACAACTGGATATGTCAACACTGCAAGGGGAGAAAACAGGAATTATATTTTGAAGAAAGGGAAAATTCACGATCGAAAAATATATGTCACCTCTTTTATCAAACAGTTAAAAATGAGTTACTGATTTAATATGTGTAGGATAGAATATATGATTGACACGGTCAATAATATAAGTACTGATACGTTTTTCAATTGAGCCTTATATAAAAACAATAAAACAAGCCGGTCAGAAGAAAAGCAAAATTTCTTTCCCTAAGGAATGCCTAAAGACTGCTGGAAAATTACGTACATCCCCGTTATATTTTGCCATGGCATTTGTCTTGTTTATTCACAAAACATTCTAGAAAATAGTTTTCAACCCTGCATTATATAGTGCACTAAGCAATGCTTCATGCCAAAAGTAAGCTGAAAAATTATCCTTAAAATGTTACCAAAAAAGTTTAATTAATTAAAAAGTAAACTAGGAACTCATCATTCTAATGATTTTAACTTTAGTTTACTTTAGTATAACATTTTCTTCGTCTATACTATAAAACTTACATATAAGGAATATAGAATTATAATTGGAATATATATGTTTCCAAAGTAAGGCAATTAGAAATGTTATACAATCAGTACAATGTATTACTCTCAATATGGAGTTTTTTTAATTTTGTTTATTTTAATTTCTCACAAGAGCAAAGTCATGCCTACGGTGACTATTCAGAGGTATGACTGGATAATCTTTGAGCGGAAACGGTACCCTGTGTTGTGGTTAGCTTACACTGGGGACCTCGCTGGACTCCGACTATGCCTGGAACATGTGAAGGACGTTACAGAGATCAGGGACGTCAACACCAATACGTCCATCCTGGGTTGGGCAGTGGTCGGAGACCAAGTGACCATCATCAAGTACCTGATTGACCGATATCCAAAGCTGTTAACGTTAACCAACAAGTATGGTGCCAGTCCACTCTTCTTGTGCTCTGTATCAGGCAACGTGGACATGTTCAAACTGTTTGTAAAGAAAGGGTTGTCTCCACACATGAGAATTGTTCACTTAGACACTGTCCTCATGTTAACAGCATCCAGAGGCCACCGTAGCCTCACACGCCATATCGTCGAAACCTACCCTGATATGTTGAGGAAAATATCAAATGATAATATGGACGTGTTTCTGTATTCTTGCTACTCTGGAAGTGTCGACATGTTTGATTACATGTTACAACATAACCTTGACCCCACTGTATCGGACATTGACGGCATCAACTGTCTTATGATTGCGGCATGGTGTGGTCACGAAATACTTCTGAGATACATTCTGAAAAATGCAAGTAGACTTAACATCAGCATCCATGCAACAGACACTGACGGTAATTCTGCTGTGCTTTACGCTATGTATGGCGAGCATTCACATGTTATCGACATCCTGTTAGAAGCTGGAGTAGAACCACCAGGTATGTGGAATACTTCGTTAGTCCGTCCTACGTTATACACAGTATGTCTATTGCAGGAAATGCTGCATAAAGACTTTTTGAATAGGGATCATGTTGACATCTGATTAAGAAAAGTGAACACGAAAAATCCATTTATTTCGTCTCAGAATTTTTCATAGACATGCATTTGAAAGTAATATGTTGATTTGATCCTTCCATGTAATATAGAAAATAACAAGAAACATTCATATAATATTCAAATATAAAACTGATATGGATAGGCACATACATATACATATTAATCTTTTCTGTAAATTGATGATGCGAATTATAAAAAGCAAAGGTACCTTTACCGTTAGTTTCATAATGTAAGGATTTGGGTCAACATTATTATTTCTTGTAGCCAAAATTTTGTAACGAAACATTGTTTTATTTGCACCTTTCCTTTTTTTGCTGTAATCTATTTATGTTTTTGAACACTTGAGTGAGAACTTCGGTTTTCAGTCTGTTTTGGTATGTTTTTGACATCGTACAATCTGTTGTCTATACAGTTTGTTGAAAGGACCTAAAATGTATCTTGGAGTCATATAAGCATTTTGTGATTACTTTTTTTTAATATTTTCAGAGAATATATCTCATCAGCTCGACAAGTATCTGCGGCTTTTCTCTGGACATAAGGAGAAATACAGACACGTCCGAGTAGTGTTTGTTGGTCCAGAAAACGTTGGTAAGACCACGCTCTGTCTTCGACTCCAGGACAGACATGTGGACATCAGCGTCCGTCGTCCGACCATGGGGGCCGAGCTCTTCCTGCAGCTGTACGAGATAGGATGGAACAGCAAGCGATGGATACGCATGAAAACGGACAAAACGGAAGCGGTGATCCAGAAACGGTTAGGAGCAATCCTCCGAACAATGAACGACAATGACATCAGTCCTTTAGGTAACGGCTCTTTCGGGTTTGAACTTTATTATAAGTACGGTTTTTTTCCAATCTGATGATAAGGCGGGTATAAATGGGAGATTTTCCCAATGCTTTTCGCTTTTCACGAACAGTAAATACTGTAATGAACACCAAAATAGTTCAACTGCCAATTTCGTTTTCATTATTCCGTATCATGTGAATTACAATAAAGGTAAAGATTTGTAAAGAATAAAGGTTATAATGTGAAAAACAATAGCAGATATTTTATTCTATTTATTTTTATTGGATACAGTCACGCTAGACTTGCCGGTACCCAATAGACTATCCCTATTAAACCAACAAGAAAGTAAGTAAATGAAATCAAATCTTTTGTCTCCGTTTCGTCCAGATTTACAATGTATGCCTAATGTTTTAATTCCTAGTTCTCAATATGAAAATTACAACTCAAAACTATTTATTTTGGTACATCCAAAACACACTTGAAACTAATTTAGGACTTCCATAATGCTTATAATATAGACAATTAAGTAAATCGTCTTTTTACAATTGTCTGCTATCAATTTGTTTGTTGTTGAAGCAGGAACGAAAGTTTTAACATTAAGCACGATCACATTCATTTACTAGACTTTTTCAACCAATCCATCACCAATCACCTTCGCACCTGTAAATCTCAATTCTGTTTGCAATAAATGACCACTGACGGGAGTGCCACGGCCTGTTACTATATAGCATCAGTGACTGTCATTCTAAAGTAGCGCGTAAAGCTCCAATCAGGTGAGAGGTTGGCGGAGCTGGAACTCACCTGGCCTCACAAATTTGTCATCGATCACGAAACAACAGCGCAGACAGTGCTGAACATTTGTCCAAAAAAGAATATTATCACACTAGAAAAAATGAAATAGATTTAGAGCCAGTCTAGTTGATCATCTCATCGTTCATAACTTCCCGAGCTTTATTTATGTTATTTATTGTTTAATTGAACACAGGCAAGCCAGGGGTACCAGACGACCAATTACAATCGCAAGATAGTAAGTAAATGAAAGCGAGGCCTGTTTTCTCCTGTCTGTGTCCTGAACTGTGTCTAGAAATTGTTGTAAAACGAAAGTACAATGACCGTTCATATGTTAGATGACAAGATATATCGGTATTTGAAGGATTATTAATACTAGCTTAAACTTAAATCACAGTTATTCGGTTAAAATTTTCTACTTCTCTGGTTGTTCTTATGACAAGTTCTTGATAGTGAAGAATTATATCTCAGTATTTTTGATGGGAATAGAATGAAGTAAGATAATTAAAAATCAAACGTATATATAATCATTGGGGGTGTCATTTTTACCGAAAGTCGATCTAGACCCCTAAAACGTGTGAATTTGCTCTGAACACCTCAGTTTTAGTCCAAAAATAGCTTATCAATTTCTCAGGTCCCTGTGCTCTTGACTACGAGCGAGGGTATTGCAGTTTGTTTGGAGCACAGGGGCATGGATCGCTTTACTTATAATATTAAAAATTAGGGGTCTCCTATACTAATATATACAAAGGGATAAGTAAAGCGATCCATGCCCCTGTGGTTTGGAGGTGCACCTGTGTGGCTGAAGGTTTGTTTGCGCATGTTGGGCGATGCATTTCGTTGGACTGAGTTTGTTGCGGACCCCAGGGATAGCGTAGGGCCCGGGGTGTGCATTCGCTGACTTGGCGAGGTCTAGATCTGGGGTCGTCGCTGGACAGGACTGTGCGGATGTGAGGAGGAAATGGCATATTCCCAATTTAAGGCCTACATACAGGTTTTTTTACAAATAAAATGCATTTTTTGAAAGAAAAAAAGAAATCAAACGATTTTATCCAATATATTTTGTATTCAATTGAACAAACATTAATATAATGTAATGTATATTGTTGGTTGTGTCATAGCGTTAAGGAATGTTCGAGTTAGGGAGACTTCCTTAGTTCACCAGTATTCCGAGCAACAAGATGAGGACGTGGCTTTCCTGTCAATGTGGGACATGGGCGGGGACCAGGCCTTCCAGGCTTCCAACTCTGTGTTCATCAGCGCCCACGGAGTCTACATCGTCACGTTCAGGGCCATTGACTACTTTACTGACGACATGCAGATGGGTGAGTATCTGTTGTGTCGTCTGACATGCAATACGTCTATAACGAGTCGAGTACATGTGCTAGCTTTAATGGCCGCATAACAAGAACAACAGTGGAGATCATTCTAACCGTCCTATGGTATACACGTAGTGTGACAGCAAATGCTTATAAGAAGAACACTACATTATCCATTAAAATATTTCACAAAGTACAATGCTTAACACACCGAGTGTCATATCATACACATTAGGACAATTACGGTAAACATTTCTAGAATCATTATCACTAACAGATGAATGCAAGACACACACAGGTAATTGCACCTATAAAATCTGTCAATACAAGTACGAAGTAACGAATCACGTGTTCAAAAATAAAGATCATGCAGAAAGTCAATCGAAGTATACATTAACTGCACCGTATGAACATTACATAAAGATCGACTTATCAGTTGTACAAGTCGTCAAAAGAATTTTATTCATAAAGTAATCAGAGACATATACAAATTCAGAGGAGGGAATGATGTCTATGAAGCCATTTATAACGTTTAAATTAGCAACGTTTAGCTTCAACAGATTATTTCCTCCTTAAATAGTATTTCAAGCAAACTCCACAGGAACAAATCCAAGTAGCAATATTACTGCCGCCCTCGGTGTCTGATGGTCCATCGGCAGAGTCAACCTTCTTATTATGAAAATCAATATCACGAAATAAGATGTAAGAAAACACGAAAAATGCTTAGAGTTTTTAAAATGAGGTATAGCATGTGTTCAAAAGCAATATATTGTGCCATACGCATTCGACAATGTCTTGATATCAACCCTCTTGAACCTGAATCCAAGACATTACATACTTTTCTACCGGGGTTCTTTGGGAAGATAAAATAATATGCACTTGACCTAGATCAATACCACAGGTGTCGTAAGCCAAGCCGATGATGCCTCCTTGAACACCAATTCTCTGTTTTACTTTTTTTCATGGACATCGTATGATTTAAGTAATATAACCCGGATAGTCTCACTGAAATTATATCCTGGTTTACTACTAAATTCCTACGTATTTAGAGTATCGTTATAAATCCTTATGTTATGATTTCAATAGACTGAGATCGATGACACTAATTTTATGCCATAATGCCAGATTAAGAATGAGGCATGCGTCGTTTAAATAATACTGTGCCATTAAGACACTGATGTTATTGCCTTACTGAATGTTTATAGAGAGACTTAAGAACTGGGTACGGAACATTGGGGCCTACTCTCAAGTATACAACCCAAACAGACGACGTAAACATCTCCCGCCAATCATCTTGGTTGGAACACATATGGACAAGGTCAAGGCCATGTGCAAGGTCAGAATCGGTATTACATTTTAAACCTAAAATGATTGCTATTATTTGCTGTAAAAGAAGTAAGCATTTTTAACTCAATTATGAGACACTTAAAAAAACTCTAACTGATCATTTTTAATTTCAAAGAAGGATACATATTTATTGAATACTCTGCATTTGGTCAGATATCTTATTTAGCGTAAGCTTGCCAACAAGGCAGGATTGCCCCTTTTTATATTTTATTGTTAAACTAAATACAATAAACAATGACCATAAAATCCCACTGCTGCCACAAAATGTAAAGTACCGGCGGGCACCCATCCAGTACTGACCACTCTCGACGTTGCTGAACAAGTGAGCGCGCCCTAGGGTTATACCATATAATTGGAAAAGCTTGCTTGCCAATAAGTCAGAGTGTTAACCCTCTTCTTCCTTGCTTAGTACACATATACGTCACTATTTATAACACTATTTTACACCATTGTATCAGTATTTCTCTTTACCTAACTAATTATATTTTATAGAACGTTATTTATCGGTTATAGTTTGGATGTTGTCAACCAGAATCATTATTTGTTCACAACGACATCTATTTATCTCTATCAGGATGACACTAGAGTGGAAAAGGAGAAAAAACTTCTTGACATGCGAGATATGATGTGCACCATCAGCGAACTTACAACGAGAAGAAAAACAGAAGGACTTGTCTTCCTCAAATTCTGCACGGTTGACAACTCCATTGATGATGACCCAGCATTTGAGAAGATCAGGGGATATATCCTGGAAGCGGCGGCCTACCAGGACCAGTGGGAACGCGAACTGCCAGTGACGTGGCTCGCCCTGGAGAGGGAGATTCTGGAAAAGAGGCGGCAGCATCATAATGTTATCACATTTCAAGAAGTCATGGACATGGATGCCGAGTGTGAATTACCGACAAAAGACGAAGAGGAAATTCAGATTTTCATAGAGTAAGGTCACACTTGTCCAAATACATATATATACAGCAAAAATCCTCATAGCACAATAAACAATATAAACAATAAAAATGCCGCTTAGACATTACTGATACGGGTCTATTTATCAGATAATTATAAAAACTAATAACAATTTTTCTTCTTTAATTTATATGGTTATATCTTGTTGCAGATACCTTCATTCCACAAGGTGTGTGCTGTACTTCCGGAAATACAGGAAGGTGATAATAAACCCTCAGTAGGTCATAAATGCCCTTAGGGAAATCCTCACGGACGAAAAGTTCCTCCCTACCGACGACCTCCTCCTCGCTGCTGATCTCATCAAATTCTCAAGAAACGCTATCCTGACAGTGGATCTAGCAAAGATGCTGTGGCAGTCCAAGGAAGATAATTCGTACATCCAGCATGTCGACATTCTATTCGCCTTCCTGGAGGAGTTCGGTCTTCTGGTAAAGGCGTTTCTTGGTCAGGACAAGGAGGGGAAACCACTGTACGATGATGACTACACCGTACCGAGCAAACTCCAAAGGGCACCAGACATGAATCGAATGTCAGATCTTCTCAAAGTTAAAGGAACAGTTTGTTCACGAACGCTGTGCCTCGTATTTGAGGATATCTTTACTCCTCAGGAGTTGTTCGATCGGATATATGCTGGAATCATCACGACGTTTAAACCAGGGGAGGAAGCTTCCAGAGGTAGCTTCAGCCAAACCAATCTAGATAGGCAAATCTACAAAGATCTTGGCTGCTTCAAGATAGACGATCTCTGTAACATGGTCGTTAGGATGCAGTGGGAACAGTCTATGATAGCGGTCACGCTGTTTACGACTTCAGAACCACAGATTCCTGACGACACTGGGAGGAAGGTTAGACAGAAACTGGAGACAATCATACGACACACTCTAGAGGTTAGCCGCCAGGAACACCTTGAGTACAGGTACAAGCTTCACTGTAGATTCTATCTGAAACCTTCCGACAATCCGCGAGAGGAAGACGGGATAGTTAGGACAATGAGAGGACTACCCTGTCAGGGAGAAGGCTGTTCAGGGAAACACATCCTCACAAAACGTGACTGGCGCGTATGGTTTCCTGAAACCAAGGTAACATATAAGTTTAAATCTTACATCAGGCTGATATTAGGCTTGTTTGTTTTTTGCTAAGTCAGCGTTAAATCACTAGTTTCATTTTAGCAACACATTCTGGTACCGCCTCGTCATAGGTTCGGTGCGGTATACCATTTTATCAAACAGTTTCACATGACTACGGGATCTTCATTACCCTACCAAAGGATCTTTGAATACGTTCGTGCATTGTCTGTACACCGCCAAACACAATTACCATTACTTCGCCCGTAAACGTAAGAATGTATCAGTCATTAAGAGAGGTTTAGGTTCACTTAATACGCTTTTTTATGCTTAATAGTTCACTCCAGACCTTTTCTGTTTTGTTGTCTGTCATACGCACGAAGGTGTCGTATGAAAATAAGGCCAAACCTCCTCGCCTATTTATTCCACTGCCGAAGCCCTAAGGAGACATCCTAATATCAGTTAACATTGATGTGAAACAACACAGGAATAAGTAAAATTAATACATTTTTAATCTATAAAAACGGAAAATGTGAGAAAAGAACTTTTTAATCCAGGAAAACATATATTAGACAAACACAAACTTGATGATAGATTCTATTGACTAAATTGATAATATTGAAAACACATTCCGTTTTAACTCATGAAAGTTCAAATCATTGAAAAATTAATAATAATCTGCAACATTTAAAAAAAATGTCAAATAATTTAACGACAAAAGAATATATTAGAAATGACAATTGCAGTTTTTGTCAGGTAGAGCCATCAGGTTTTTTTTCAATGTTTCAAATTGTCTTTCTTTTAACACTGCACCAAAGTCGCTGCACCGAAACCAAAGGCGGCGATTCCTGGATTTTTATTTTTAACAATACATTTAAGCGATGCTTGTTATCTATCTCAAAGGTAGATTTCACAAATGATAACCTCAGTCGTCGGAAATGTTAACAGTTTGCTATCGATATCTGTACGAAATCACGGTTGCTACTTCAGGGTATCGAAACCAAAGACACGATAATATTATGACTGAATGTTATTTTCGTTTCTTTTTGTTACGATACTGATATATTCGGTAGTATGACCTATACAGATGACACAAACTTACAAATGTTTTGCTTTGTTTCTAGAATATGGAGGTCAAAAAAGTGAAAAAGTCGTATGGTAGGTGTATTTTTATATTTTTATAGTTCTATGGTGACGCCATTTTTGCCAATTATACAGTGACGTATATGTACAGTGGGGTTTTTTTTCAATTAAAAGAGGCTTAATGTGACAACTTTAAGGGCTGTGTATGGGATATGGGTCGGGAGGTTCTCTTGTGATGTACTTTGTACCGCCACTACTGGTAGATGAGAGTGTGTAGGACAAATGAGTATTTGTATGAGAAATGCGTCAGTAGGTGTAGGGCTATGCATGTGATTGTCTTGGATCTGTTTGTATGAGGATAGTGCTGGGGTCTATTGCAACATGACGAGGTACAATTTTGTATGATAGTGCAAGTCTTTTGTTTGTAGTCTGCTCGTGTGTTAGTGAGGGCCAGCCTTGTATATCCATCATGCACCGAGCTTGTATTGTGTTCGTTTTTGTGTGTACGTATCATGCTGCTCTGCGTTGTATTTTCTCTATTTATTTGATCTGTTTACGTTCTGTGTGTCCCACATGGAAGAGCAGTATTCCAGTTTGGGTCTGACTTTTGCTTTGTATGCATGTTCTTTGGGGGTATATTTTCAGTTTAGTTTTTTTTAGAAATAGTAGTTGTTTATTTGCATATGAGATGATGATGTTGATGTGAATGTCCCATTTGAGACTGCTGTGTATTGTAAATCTTGCAGTGTGTGGTTGTGAAAGTGATTTTAAATTTGGTTCGTTTTGTTGATGTGGAGACAAGTAACACTTGTAAGGGTAAAATGCAGTAAGCCAGTCTTGCTCCTGCTTTCCTGCAGCATATATTTCCTGTTGTAATTTGATTGTATCTTCTCTGTTGTTTATTGTTTTGTTTATATAAGTGTCTTTTGCGAAGTGCAGTGCTTTATGTTTTCGGGTAGATCATTCAGTATTGCATACCAAGCAAAGTAATAGAGACCCCCTTTCATCTGTTGATGTATGATTTGTTTTATACAAAGAAATGGGATGCATGCTTATCTACGAATCCCTGCTTCGAATTCAACGTAATATAAATTGATATTTTCACATGTATTAATCATTATTACCTCATACACATATATAATTCAGGATTCAAAGCATAATAATTGATCATGAAAAGTAACTAACTTGAATAATATATATTATACTTATTTTGTTCAATTGATTATTTTTCGGTGAGTTTTATTTGGTAACACATACCAAATCATAGGTTCTGTTTAATAGAATAATTTAATCATTGTATTTTGCTGCATATGCACAGCATAAAGAAATGCGAGTTAATGATTTTTTTCTCGTTTTCAAGCGAGCGATCTGCTTAATGACAAAGGTTTACAAGACAGAGTGGCAGACGAACTTGGCGCAGGCTGGGAATGCGTTTTAACGGCCTTAAAAGTTTCACAGAGCAGAATAGAGAGAATAAAAATAGATAATGTGGGTTCGTCCCTGAACCAGATCACGACGGCTTTGATCGAATGGCGAAACAACTATCCCGAGGACAGGTCAGAAATGGATATGTTAAGAGACTTGTCAGAGGCTTTCCGGGAAAACGATGCCAACAGTGACGTCATAGATGACGAACTGGATCTGTTGACGAGGTCAGACATCAAAGAGTAGATATATTATGTATAATCGAAATTCCATACCCAAGCTCAACTAATGTGAAAACGGCCGTTTGTATTTTTTTAATGGTTTGAATTTATAGAAGCAAATGATTACTACAATTGTTTTGTCATATAGATTAAGTATAGAGAACTGTACATACCAATGGTTGAGTATCAATATGTGTTGAGAAGGAAGGACATTATTTTTGTGAATTAATTACCTGGTAAACATCAACAATAAATTTTGCAAACGATATCATTATCATGACTGGTTTAAAAAGACCGAAAGTATTAGATCTAAATGCGTTTAGCCTTCCGAAATAATATCTAGATTAATACTTTCATCTACTGGTTAGAATGAATTGTTTAGTACAGTTGAATAGGTAAATTAAATCCATCCCCAATATCATCTAGGTTAGGTACCTTACATAATCCTGCTTCTTGTGATATATTGATACTTGTATATATGTTCGTGTGACTCTACAAAATGGAGGAATTAATAAATTTCTCTTTCACGTTATGAAAAAGTCTACTCTTGAAGGATATTGAGAATGGAGAAAACATACACGCTGATGGTAGTATATACATTTATATATGGGACAACGAAGTAAATGCAACAGTATACAACATATAATGTTGTCGATATTACTTTATGTATCTGCATGCACGTTACAGTAAATGCAAAGTTAAGTAGCAGGTAATGTGTAACTCTTGACAGATCAGGTGACTAGAACCCGCTATCAGTCGGTGTATCCCGGCAATTCAGTCCTAAGAATTTTAAAGAAGAAAAGGAATTGATAAACTTTGTTATTCCAGCCTCAGAAGATTGAAAAACATGTAATGGTATCGTTGACTGATACAATTATTGTCACTCCGATCTGGTTTGTATTTCTCCCCTTTTTAAATTTACACAACGCTATCCTTAGACAAAAGGGAGGTAAATCTGATAACCTTCCAGCTTACACACATAGTAGATACATCCTGCTGTACATGTGGTAGGAAGGATGACTGAAAGAATGTCGTTAAATTGTATTGAATACCTCATTTATATCAATGTACACTATGTATAGAATAGGTAAGCCTGAGATTTGATACCGTTATATAATGGGATGTCCAGAGAGAGAAAACAATCCTTGGTAGTCTAGATGTAAGTTGGCAATTTAACCACTGTTACTATTGATAACGTCAGCCAAATATGACAGAATGCAGGACCTAATTCTGACGGAGGAATTCTACTTAATTTACCCACCTTTGTTAAATATTTCTCACGGCATGTTTACTGTAACATTAAGTACCCATTTTCTTTACTGAAAGAATGTTCTCTTCCCGGCTTGACCAGCTCTGTCTTAGCTCATGGCAAGGTTGATGCGTTAAAGTTGAAAACAACATAGCTAAGGCTTCTCCACATCCGACCAACATGTGAAAATAGTCTTTGTATGATTGTTGGGAGTGTATTGGTACTGTAAATACAAAACTGTTTACGCTATCGAATCGGCGAAGAGGCTTATCTGTATATGGATTAATTTAAGGAACTCAGTTTGTATCTCAGTAAGTGTGAAAAACGAATAAATCGTTCAATAAACGTAAACAGTAAATTTTGAAATGTATGCATCATGACATATAACAACTTAACCACGCGACGACGAAATCGGACATCAATGTCGACAACAACACGAACAGGGACCGACGAGAGAAAAAATAAAAACATTGTAACATCCTCTTTTGGTTTTATCATGTTTACTGTCAGACTCCATGGTATGGTTTACGATAGAATTAAGCATGTCTTACAACAGGGCCAGAATACGAACACAGACAAATTAACATGGATGCTTTGAAAAAGTAATAGGAGATTAGACCAGGTGTTCCGGGAAGACAAGCGTCTTCTGTTTCATCGACGGCTCCCGCCATGTATCTCTAAGTCGTATTCAAGTTACTTTCTCACATCGAGAACTCAATCAAACACATCGACCATCATATCACACAGAGAAATAGTGTGATCTGTGTGATCGTGAAAGGGACCGTTAAACCTGTCACAAATCTTCATTAAACTAATTCTTTGTTGACCCTGTGTTGTACGTGTATCCATCAGCAGTCGTAATATATCACCGTAGCTAGGGGAACAGAGATGATACTGTGAAGAAAGGAAAGGTTCAATATCAAAAAGTCAAAATCGTCCTGTGTAATGCACAGCATAGTAGTAAACCGTCCCTGTTGGTCATGTGTAAGTGAAGATCTGGGAAAGTGGCTGTAGTAGCAGTCTGTGGTGTCCTAGATTTCAAGCTACAAATCAGAATGCGAAATTGAATGATTTGACGAGGCTTTTGCTACCGGTCCTGATCAGCTTATCAATTAAATCAGTTTCGTATCAAAACAAAAAAACCAACTTGGTCAGAAAAGGGGCACAGTTTGTTTCCGAGGAAATTTCTGCAGTCTGTTGGAAATGTTGCCATCGAACTCAACATAGATATCGTAAACCAGGAACTCGATCATTCTCACAATATCGTCATCAGTTTGTGTTCCATTTTGACCTTTGATGCACTTTTTTTTATATCAAAAATGCTCCAAAAGAATTTACAGCCATCTATTTAAACCGCCGTTCGCCTCACCTTTCTTTTAACGAGAGGACGAATGCGTTCCTTCGGTTTGGTTTGAGGTTTAGTGGTTAATAGTGTTGAAAAGTCGAATGTTTTGATATCTTGAGTATACATGTCACTCCGCATTAAAGCCATTTTGGTCTCTGTGGAGTATACCATACAGATAGATAGATCACAATACGACTGCAACCCTGATTTAACCAAATTAAATAAAGTTTTAATATGGATACCCTGGAGAATGAATACAGAACAATATCTATAACTTGTCAATAGCTTTAATCAATTTGCATCACTTGATACCCTGTTGTGTAAGTTTGTCTGAGATCACTTGGCATCTTTACCAGAGGTCTTGATATTTGGAGTCAGCCCATGTATATCGTATTAGCAGCGACTTGTAAACACTAGATGGTGGAGAGAGAAATACTAATGGATAAACTCAGGGCCGGACAATTGATAGCTTATCTCTAAGCGGCTGATGAAGAAGAGTCTGTATTGTCCATGCTTTCATGTGTAGGAGGATATATCCGAATGTCGTTGTCAATGAATAGTTATTTAAAATAAAAGACAATACTCAATCGATTTATCTGAATATTGAGTTGGCAGACTTTCAAGATCAACTCTTCGACAAATTTAACCTGACATGAAAACAAATACAAATCGTGCAAGGGGGGNGGGGGGGGGCAGAGTGTGTCCTCATTGGTACCTCGATCTTACAACAATAGGGAAGGCTCGATACCTCTCTGTACGACAAGCGATACTACTACGGGTCATACCTGGAAGGCGTCCCATTATTTGGATTTGATCTAGATTTAGAAGATGCTGACCCTTCCGCAACACCGGTCCTATTTTCCTTGTATTTAATCAGTGGTCTCAATGTTAATATTTCGTTTCGTTTGTATTTAGACCTTGTTATCTCGATGTTGAGTGTGAATCACGAATACTTGTACTCTGCCGCGTGGGTGGAGAATATATTATGTTCAACATAAACTATGCTGTCGGACTTTTATGGCGCCACAATCAAGGAAAATGCCAAACACTAAAAGTTTCCAACTTTATTTTTATTTTTTTACATCCATTTGTAATGAACTTTGTATTTCTATTGATTCTATTCTGAAAGGGGTTATTTCTTCACTAGATTTATTTTATATATTCAGTCGTACAAATATGAATATATTTAATTTCAATTTCACTTTATTGCCCTATGTATCAGCTATATTTAATTTTGCTGTGTTGTCCAATACATTAGCTATATTTAATGTCATAGTGTTGTCCAATACATTAGCTATATTTAATTACGCACTGGTGTTCAATACATTAGCTATATTTAGCTCCTAATATACAAATCATTGTGAATTTATAATGAAAAAATGTTACATTGTCTTCGAACACGTGGTTAACCAGCTGAAATATTCATTTACAATAGACTGTTTGTCCCTAGCTTATTTTAGTATGTGGTGTAATGTACAGTGGTGTTCAAGTAAGCAGCACTAGATCATCACCCACTTCCGATACTTAACACAATGAAGGAATCAGTAGTATGGTATCATACCATATGGTGTGACACCCTCGCTTGCCCACTGTAACGACCCTGTGTTAGATACAGAGTCGTCGCTAAACCTGTATGATGATGAAACTATAGTATGGTACACAATCTACACTAAGAGACGCTGGTATGAAGCCTCGAGGTATTCGCCAATCACACGTGGTACACAATCTACGCTAAGAGACGCTGATATGAAGCCTCGAGATTTTCTCCAATCACACGTGGTGAACTTCTTTTAATGTTTTAATATAAATACAGAGTCGTCGCTAAACCTGTATGATGATGAAACTATATTATAGTACACAGCCTCGAGGTATTCGCCAATCACACGTGGTACACCATCTACACTAAGAGACGCTGATATGAAGCCTCGAGGTATTCGCCAATCACACGTGGTGAACTTTAATGTTGTAATATAAATAAATGTACTGGTTGACACTGTTTTGCTCCTGCATTGATTAATTTGTTGCAAGTTTAATGATGTTATTATTTTGGTGTAAATTCACTTCCTCTTGTCTTTTTTTCACAACTCTGATTTCGTTTTTAGTCCTTGTAACTTGAAGGTATGATACTTGCCTATTTTAGATAAGAGAGAGACAGACAAACAGAGAGAGAGAGACTGAAGCAGAGATAGACACACAGAGACAGACAGACAAGGCAGAGACAACATCCGATAACATCCTGGCATTTTCGTATTTGCGGTGTGACTTGGGATGACAGGACAGGACCAGATTAATAGATAGTGTGTTTATTCCTACCAATATATAAATTATGTATCAGGAATGATTCATAGCCAAATGCGAACATTTTTCATGTTCCCATTGACGTAATACGACGGTGTAACTCAGGACAAATCCACGGCAACCATGAATGACAAGCGCAGTATTGGTTCTAATAAGTATACGTTTTACTCGCTATTTATAGCAAACAAAGACAACTAATGACCCGAGTGATTGCTCTCAGGCATGAGGTTGGCTTTAATTGCCCGCTATTGTCTCCACGGCGGTGTCGTCCCAAGTTTCTGCCGTGATATCTACACGATCTGAAGCCATTGTTCTAGTCTCCTCGTCCAACAGATAGGTCGTGTCCGATCTTTATCAATCTGTGTCCAGGTTTCCTACGGAGGCCAAGAGTGACCTCACTTCCGGTGTCATAGCATATCTACACAGTATTCTCCACAGGAGCGTTGTATCTATGGCTTACCAAAACGGTTTGTAGTCCACTTTGTCCATATTCAGCAGGTATATTAAACAAATCACATCTCCAGTTTATCAATCTTCGTCGTGTCCTTTTCAACTTGATAGCCGACACGCATTTCCATTTGTCGTCAGTTCCAGTATTGAAATAATACTTCATTGCAAAAAACACCGAGCACATCAAAACGTACTTTCTGCTTGTCATCCTTCAGAAGAGGTCATATAGTGTTCATGATATTTTTCTGTGAAGCTGTCAGAGCATAATTACCATATAAAAGTAGTTATAGTATATGAAGGCACGGTAGTCAAGTTGTAGGACGCCTGACTTGTGACCGAAGGGTCATAGGTTTGAATCCCTTCATGGCAATATGTTGTACCTTATGCAAGATACTTTACTCCGCTTGTTCTAGTCTACTCAGCTGTAAATGAGTACGTGGTTAGGCAGTGCTGGAATTGTTAATAATAAACTGTGAGCGCCTAAATGTCAGCACCGACTGTATGCTCCACCTGGGAGTTGAGACAGTAAGTGGCTGGTTGCAAAGAACAAATAACCTAATATAATAGTTTGTGACGACATAGGTTGTAATAGAGCGGTGTATAAGAACCTCAGATAAGGATTTTTTTTACATACTGGCAAATAGAGATGGCAATAAGATGATTGAAGAAATGATATCACGTTTTGCTGTACCCAACACAATTGGATCAATGTTTTTATATTTTACCTTGACCGAAATAATTAGATCCCATGTTAATTTTTGACAAAAATGACATTTCATTATCGTCTAGGATGACCGGTATTATTATAGAGATATGAAAACAAGGTGGCACAACTAGTGAACGAATGACTGATCCGTCTGGGCCACTGTAGTAGTTCTATACGTATATGGAGTCGATCACGGTAAGGCTCCCACTGAGACAAAGCACAGAGTGCGGTCATGTGATCCAAGACGCGGTCATGTGATCTGGTGTAGTCCCGATCTGATACAGTGTTTATAGGGGCGCCTGTACACAAGACGTCGTTGAAGTCAACTCGTAATTAAATATACCCCACCATCAAACTTAACCGTTTTTATTTATATTAGATTGTAGAAGTAACAGTCTATGTCATTACCAAAGTAATGTCGACTTGTGTGTATTGTCACAGCCAAGGAACCACATAAAACTAAGCAACTTATCACTCTGCCTGCCCGTTCGTATTAAAAAGCAAATTTATCGTCAGCTGAAAGTGCAATGAAATGCTTTGTGGGTATTTTTTCGGTTTTACATAATTTTTGGAAAATGTTCTTTATTATCGTCCGTTACATATTAAAAATGATGTACATATTCAATTCTTTACCGGCAACTTACTTTAAATAATACGGAGAAAAATCACAACAGGACTCCTGTAACAAAGCATACAATGTACTGATTCCGTTTGTTCTATTGGTAGATAAGACATCGAGTAACACGAGGATGAACGACTTGGCGTGAAATCTGTTTACCTTGCCATGTCCTGTGATTGTGAGTTAGAACAGATTGACACGACCTACAATACCGAGCTGTCTAACGGAGCGCGCTAACTTATAGCAAAGACGTCGGAGGGGGCACGGATCTGATCCTCCCATTAACACTGCTCACTGATCTTCGGCCCCGTGGTAATTAGACGATCGTCGCTATCTCTGATTACTTATCAGAACGAGCAGATTATCACACGAACCGTTAATGGTTCATTAGTCTTGCCGTATTTGGAAACAGTTAATATGGTTTGATTCTAAAGTAACGTTGTGATAATAATCAGAAGAACTGAATCAATATTAAAATTAAGTGACTAATTAATTAATCAATGTTAAATACAAGTGGAGGTAGATAAAACAGTCCCCAGAGTAGAGGATCAAACCGAATTAGTTGGCAGAGGAGCGGAAAATACGTCACAGGTTATATAGGTTTGACTCATCCACTACCCCGGGGATACGTCACAGGCTATTTAGGTTTGACTAATCCATTTCCCTAGGGATACGTCACTGGTTAAAAAGGTTTGAATAATCCACTACCCCAGGGATACGTCACAGGTTATAAAGGGTTGAATAATCCCCTACCCCTTGGAACTGAGTGAACCCATGTTGTGGGCAGGGGACCCATACCTTTTCACGCCCTGTCAAGTATAGTGAACCTATGGTGTAGGGGATGGGGCCAATACCTGTTCACACCATGTAAAGGAATAGAACTGAGTGAACTCATGTCGTGGGCAGGGGACCCATACCTTTTTCACGCCTGTCAAGGAATAGAACTGAGTGAACCCATGTTGTAGGGCATGGGGCCCATACCTTTTCACAACCTGTTATGGAATAGAACTGAGTGAACCCATATTGTAGGCATGGGGTCCATACCTTTTCATACCCTGTCAAGGAATAGAAATGAGTGAACCCATGTTGTAGGGCATGGGGCCCATACCTTTTCACACCCTGTCAAGGAACAGAACTGAGTGAACCCATGTTGTAGGACAGGGGACCCATACCTTTTCACTCCCTGTCAAGGAATAGAAATGAGTGAACCCATGTTGTAGGGTAGGGGACACATACGTTTTCACGCCCTGTCAAGGAATAGAACTGAATGAACCCATGTTGTAGGGCATGGGGCCCATACCGTTTCACACCCTGTCAAGGAATAGAACTGAGTAAACCCATGTTGTAGGGCAAAGGACCCATACCTTTTCACGTCCTGTCAAGTAATAGGTCTGAGTGAACCCATGTTGTAGGGCATGGGGCCCATACCTTTTCACACCCTGTCAAGGAATAGAACTGAGTGAACCCATGTTGTAGGGCATGGGTCCCATACCTTTTCACTCCCTGTCAAGGAATAGAACTGCCTTAACCCATGTTGTAGGGCAGGGGACCCATACCTTTTCACATCCTGTCAAGGAATAGAACTGAGTGAACCCATATTGAAGGGCAGGGGACCCATATCTTTTCACTCCATGCCAAGGAAAAGAACTGAGTGAAACCATGTTGTAGGGCATGGGTCCCATACCTTTTCACTCCCTGTCAAGGAATAGAACTGAGTGAACCCATGTTGTAGGGTATGGGGCCCATACCTTTTCACTCCCTGTCAAGGAATAGAACTGAGTAAACCCATGTTGAAGGGAAGGGGACCCATACCTTTTCACTCCATGCCAAGGAAAAGAACTGAGTGAACCCATGTTGTTATGGCAAGGGACCCATACCTTTTCACTCCTTGTCAAGGAACAGAACTGAGTGAACCCATGTTGTAGGGCAGGGGGCCCATACCTTTTCACTCCCTGTCAAGGAATAGAACTGCCTTAACCCATGTTGTAGGGCAGGGGACCCATACCTTTTCACATCCTGTCAAGGAATAGAACTGAGTGAACCCATGTTGAAGGGCAGGGGACCCATATCTTTTCACTCCACGTCAAGGAAAAGAACTGAGTGAACCCATGTTGTAGGGCATGGGTCCCATACCTTTTCACATCCTGTCAAGGAATAGAACTGAGTGAACCCATGTTGTAGGGCAGGGGTCCCATACCTTTTTACACCCTGTCAAGGAATAGAACTGAGTGAACCCATATTGTAGGGTAGGGGACCCATACCTTTTCACTCCATATCTAGGATAGGAACTGAGTGAACCCATGTTGTAGGGCATGGGGTCCATACCTTTTCACATCCTGTCAAGGAATAGAACTGAGTGAACCCATGTTGTCGGTGGGGGACCCATACCTTTTCACACCCTGTCAAGGAATAGAACTGAGTGAACCCATATTGTAGGACATGGGGCCCTTACCATTTCATACCAGGTCAAGGAATAGAAATGAGTGAACCCATGTTGGAAAGCATGGGGCCCATACCTTTTCACACCCCGTCAAGGAATAGAACTGAGTGAGCCCATGTTGTAGGGCATGGGTCCCATACCTTTTCACATCCTGTCAAGGAATAGAACTGAGTGAGCCCATGTTGTAGGGCATGGGTCCCATACCTTTTCACATCATGTCAAGGAATGAAACTGCACCAACCACTCCGACAATCGTGTAGTAATATCTTTCCAAAACAGTTTTACTAAGCTAAAATCTATTAAGACAACAAGACAAACAGCTAATTATTCGGGGTGTTTTCCCGAGTGTAACTTTTCTGTGTCGATCATCGTGGCTGCATGCCTTGTGTATTGGGTTAGGTCCTTTCTCTTGATGTAAATTTCATGACTTGATCTCATTCATACATGGGGTACAATGTAACATCGATTTTTTTAATCGATATTAAAGAGCTAGAAATAGAAGCAATGTATATTCTAATAGAAAAAAGAAACTGTGCCTACATCAAAATAAAATAAACAAAGTGTTTTGAAAGAGATCATTGCAAGGTTCCCATAGTGGTTAGTGCAATTCTAAATTATTCAAAATGAAACTTTACACAAATCACATGTGTACACACATTTACAAACTTCACGAATGAATGCGTTTTATCCATGTGCATTCTCATATTCTTGTACAATTATGTCGTGGAACGTCGTTCCCTCGACAGAGGTAGTGTGATGGTCGTTAATGACATAACAGCACATACCAGAACGCCTCTGATTGTCAGTGATGGCAATTTGACCGACGTACGCTATTGCGATGAAATCTTGCAAGACCACGTCATCCGTTTGTGTAACAACATCACGCGATGCTACAAAATGACAGCTCTAAACCACCACAAGTTGCACGTGCTGTGGCGTATTTTCTGACTCAACAGAAAGCGGATATGTTGGCATGTCTGACCTTTCGTCCATCGAGAACGAATGAGACGAGATGCAACGGCAACAGCCAAATCAGCCTGTGACGTTGGCTGAGCTTCCCCATCCGTTAGTTAGCATCTGGAACAGCATTCCCCGAACGTTAGTTAGCATCTGGAACAGCATTCCCCGTCCGTTAGTTACCATCTGGAACGGCATTCCCCGTCCGTAAGTTAGCATCTGCAACAACATTCCCCGTCCGTAAGTTATCATCTTGAAGAGCATTCCCCGTCCGTTAGTTAGCATCTTCACCATCATTCCCCGTCCGTTAGTTAGCATCTGGAACAACATTCCCCGTCCGTTAGTACGCATCTGGAACAGCATTCCCCGTCCGTAAGTTATCATTTGGAACAGCATTCCCCGTCCGTAAGTTATCATCTTGAAGAGCATTCCCCGTCCGTTAGTTAGCATCTTCACCATCATTCCCCGTCCGTTAGTTAGCATCTGGAACAACATTCCCCGAGCGTTAGTTAGCATCTGGAACAGCATTCCCCGTCCGTAAGTTAGCACCTTGAACAGCATTCCCCGTCCGTAAGTTATCATCTTGAACAACATTCCCCGTCAGTTAGTAACTATCTGGAACAACATTCCCCGTCCGTAAGTTAGCATCTTGAACAGCATTCCCCGTCCGTTAGTTAGCATCTGGAACAACATTCCCCGTCCGTTAGTAAGCATCTGGAACAGCATTCCCCGTCCGTTAGTTAGCATCTGGAACAGCATTCCCCGTCCGTTAGTTAGCATCTGGAACAACATTCCCCGTCCGTTAGTAAGCATCTGGAACAGCATTCCCCGTCCGTTAGTTAGCATCTGGAACAGCATTCCCCGTCCGTTAGTTAGCATCTGGAACAACATTCCCCGTCCGTTAGTAAGCATCTGGAACAGCATTCCCCGTCCGTTAGTTAGCATCTGGAACAGCATTCCCCGTCCGTTAGTTAGCATCTGGAACAACATTCCCCGTCCGTTAGTAAGCATCTGGAACAGCATTCCCCGTCCGTTAGTTAGCATCTGGAACAGCATTCCCCGTCCGTTAGTTAGCATCTGGAACAACATTCCCCGTCCGTTAGTAAGCATCTGGAACAGCATTCCCCGTCCGTTAGTTAGCATCTGGAACAGCATTCCCCGTCCGTTAGTTAGCATCTGGAACAACATTCCCCGTCCGTTAGTAAGCATCTGGAACAGCATTCCCCGTCCGTTAGTTAGCATCTGGAACAGCATTCCCCGTCCGTTAGTTAGCATCTGGAACAGCATTCCCCGTCCGTTAGTTAGCATCTGGAACAGCATTCCCCGTCCGTTAGTTAGCATCTGGAACAGCATTCCCCGTCCGTTAGTTAGCATCTGGAACAGCATTCCCCGTCCGTTAGTTAGCATCTGGAACAGCATTCCCCGTCCGTTAGTTAGCATCTGGAACAGCATTCCCCGTCCGTTAGTTAGCATCTGGAACAGCATTCCCCGTCCGTTAGTTAGCATCTGGAACAGCATTCCCCGTCCGTTAGTTAGCATCTGGAACAGCATTCCCCGTCCGTTAGTTAGCATCTGGAACAGCATTCCCCGTCCGTTAGTTAGCATCTGGAACAGCATTCCCCGTCCGTTAGTTAGCATCTGGAACAACATTCCCCGTCCGTTAGTAAGCATCTGGAACAGCATTCCCCGTCCGTTAGTTAGCATCTGGAACAGCATTCCCCGTCCGTAAGTTAGCATCTTGAACAGCATTCCCCGTCCGTTAGTTAGCATCTGGAACAACATTCCCCGTCCGTTAGTAAGCATCTGGAACAGCATTCCCCGTCCGTTAGTTAGCATCTGGAACAACATTCCCCGTCCGTTAGTAAGCATCTGGAACAGCATTCCCCGTCCGTTAGTTAGCATCTGGAACAACATTCCCCGTCCGTTAGTAAGCATCTGGAACAGCATTCCCCGTCCGTTAGTTAGCATCTGGAACAGCATTCCCCGTCCGTTAGTTAGCATCTGGAACAACATTCCCCGTCCGTTAGTAAGCATCTGGAACAGCATTCCCCGTCCGTTAGTTAGCATCTGGAACAGCATTCCCCGTCCGTTAGTTAGCATCTGGAACAACATTCCCCGTCCGTTAGTAAGCATCTGGAACAGCATTCCCCGTCCGTTAGTTAGCATCTGGAACAGCATTCCCCGTCCGTTAGTTAGCATCTGGAACAGCATTCCCCGTCCGTTAGTTAGCATCTGGAACAGCATTCCCCGTCCGTTAGTTAGCATCTGGAACAGCATTCCCCGTCCGTTAGTTAGCATCTGGAACAGCATTCCCCGTCCGTTAGTTAGCATCTGGAACAGCATTCCCCGTCCGTTAGTTAGCATCTGGAACAGCATTCCCCGTCCGTTAGTTAGCATCTGGAACAGCATTCCCCGTCCGTTAGTTAGCATCTGGAACAGCATTCCCCGTCCGTTAGTTAGCATCTGGAACAGCATTCCCCGTCCGTTAGTTAGCATCTGGAACAGCATTCCCCGTCCGTTAGTTAGCATCTGGAACAGCATTCCCCGTCCGTTAGTTAGCATCTGGAACAGCATTCCCCGTCCGTTAGTTAGCATCTTGAACAGCATTCCCCGTCCGTTAGTTAGCATCTGGAACAACATTCCCTGTCCGTTAGTAAGCATCTGGAACAGCATTCCCCGTCCGTTAGTTAGCATCTGGAACAGCATTCCCCGTCCGTTAGTTAGCATCTTCAACAGCATTCCCCGTCCGTTAGTTAGCATCTGGAACAACATTCCCTGTCCGTTAGTAAGCATCTGGAACAGCATTCCCCGTCCGTTAGTTAGCATCTGGAACAACATTCCCCGTCCGTTAGTTAGCATCTGGAACAACATTCCCCGTCCGTTAGTTAGCATCTGGAACAACATTCCCCGTCCGTTAGTTAGCATCTGGAACAACATTCCCCGTCCGTTAGTTAGCATCTGGAACAACATTCCCCGTCCGTTAGTTAGCATCTGGAACAACATTCCCCGTCCGTTAGTTAGCATCTGGAACAACATTCCCCGTCCGTTAGTTAGCATCTGGAACAACATTCCCCGTCCGTTAGTTAGCATCTGGAACAACATTCCCCGTCCGTTAGTTAGCATCTGGAACAACATTCCCCGTCCGTTAGTTAGCATCTGGAACAACATTCCCCGTCCGTTAGTTAGCATCTGGAACAACATTCCCCGTCCGTTAGTTAGCATCTGGAACAACATTCCCCGTCCGTTAGTTAGCATCTGGAACAACATTCCCCGTCCGTTAGTTAGCATCTGGAACAACATTCCCCGTCCGTTAGTTAGCATCTGGAACAACATTCCCCGTCCGTTAGTTAGCATCTGGAACAACATTCCCCGTCCGTTAGTTAGCATCTTCAACAGCATTCCCCGTCCGTTAGTTAACATCTGGAACAGCATTCCCCGTCCGTTAGATAGCATCTGGATAAACATTCCCCGTCCGTTAGTTAGCATCTGGAACAACATTCCCCGTCCGTAAGTTAGCATCTGGAACAGCATTCCCCGTGCCTTTCTCAGCCAACTTGTTGGAGCCATGTTGTGTCGGTGCGTACATTACGGCTGTCGGTGGTCATCCCCGATACTGACGGTAACTTACTTGGGATACACTGGCGATGAAATGGGTGTTTGTTGACAATTTTGAATGAACCGATCTTTGATGAAATGTGTCCTTCTTGTGCAAGGTCATTGACATATATACACACGCGTAAATGAGTCTTTTAAATTCTAAAACAAATTGTTACAATACATTGGACGTTATCTATATGTATTGCCAATGCACAGTTTCTTTCCGCTAGTCAATTAACGGTTGAGACAGTTTTATAATTCAATGCTTTATGTGTTACTGATTGCGTTGTATCTCGGGTTCTTTCTTTGGTTGTGTTTACGTCCTGCCAACAGCTGTGGTCATTTAAGGTCGTGCAAGGTGGTTTTGTTTAAAAAAATATTTAGTATAACATATACATTGTAAATATAATATTTCACCAAAATATAAAACATAATACCGAAAAGAATTGCTAAATAAGCCACTGTTGAAAAAGGACTGGTCTGTGGGCATAGAAACAACATTCTGGCTAATGGAAATTAATTACTAAACCATACACTCACCTTATCTACAATGACACTTATAACATATGCTATCACTCCATTTTTAAGGTTTTCAGATACAAATGTTTCGAATCAATTAACTGAATCACTGCAGTTTTCATTTGGCGTTCAAACAGGATGGATGTGAAATGAAAGTGAAAATGACCAATGACAGTGACCAAAGGAGAGCCCGAAATGGTACCATACAGAGAATATTTGACAGAATTTATAAAGATCGACATCAATGTTCTACAACGATATCGTAGTCTCTCATCGCTCATACATCGAACTTTTATTAGTATGATTAGTACAAACTAACATCTAATTTAGAAACCTCGATGGAATGTAGGTGTACAGTAGTAAGCGGGGTACTCGTACAATAAGATGTTATCGGGACAGTATGATTAGTACAAACTAACATCTAATTTAGAAACCTCAATGGAATGTAGGTGTACAGTAGTAAGCGGGGTACTCGGACAATAAGGTGTTATCGGGACAGTATGATTAGTACGAACAAACATCTAATTTAGAAACCTCGATGGAATGTTGGTGTACAGTAGTAAGTGGGGTAATCGTACAATAAGGTGTTATCGGGACGGTATGATTAGTACGAACTAACATCTAATTTAGAAACCTCAATGGAATGTAGGTGTACAGTAGTAAGCGGTGTACTCGTACAATAAGGTGTTATCGGGACAGTATGATTAGTACGAACAAACATCTAATTTAGAAACCTCGATGGAATGTTGGTGGACAGTAGTAAGCGGGGTAATCGTACAATAAGGTGTTGTCGGGACAGTATGATTAGTACAAACTAACATCTAATTTAGAAACCTCAATGGAATGTAGGTGTACAGTAGTAAGCGGGGTACTCGTACAATAAGGTGATATCGGGACAGTATGATTAGTACAAACTAACATCTAATTTAGAAACCTCAATGGAATGTAGGTGTACAGTAGTAAGCGGGGTACTCGTACAATAAGGTGATATCGGGACAGTATGATTAGTACAAACTAACATCGAATTTAGAAACCTCGATGGAATGTTGGTGTACAGGAGTAAGCGGGGTAATCGTACAATAAGGTGTTGTCGGGACAGTATTATTAGTACGAACTAACATATAATTTAGAAACCTCGATGGAATGTAGGTGTACAGTAGTAAGCGGGGTACTCGTGCAATAAGGTGTTATCGGGACAGTATGATTAGTACGAACAAACATCTAATTTAGAAACCTCGATGGAATGTTGGTGTACAGGAGTAAGCGGGGTAATCGTACAATAAGGTGTTGTCGGGACAGTATTATTAGTACGAACTAACATCTAATTTAGAAACCTCAATGGAATGTAGGTGTACAGTAGTAAGCGGGGTACTCGTACAATAAGGTGTTATCGGGACAGTATGATTAGTACAAACTAACATCTAATTTAGAAACCTCGATGGAATGTAGGTGTACAGTAGTAAGCGGGGTACTCGTACAATAAGGTGTTATCGGGCCAGTATGATTAGTACGAACTAATATCTAATTTAGAAACCTCGATGGAATGTTGGGGTACAGTAGTAAGCGGGGTAATCGTACAATAAGGTGTTATCGGGACAGGATACAGGCAGTATGTTTGTTATTGATGTGCACAACTGTAGAGAGTATTATAAGTGATGAAGTAACTTCTGGAGTGACTGATTCTATATTAAGCCTTGTTTTTTATGAAATTCATTACGTCCTTCGTTTTGTTTAAATGTCTGCTTTGCTAAGCTTAGCTAATCATATTGTCAAATTAGTTGCATATGATTAACTTGGGTAGAAGAAGAATATCTGTTTTTCCCATTGGTATAGTAACACGCCTACTAGGTCTATGTCTCTCATTTAAACCTCATCAGCGATACTTAGTGTTAAAGGAACGTAATTTTCTATGTCTAAAACGTTCCATAATAAATGTAGAAAAATAACATAAAGGGCAAGGCGTCTCTAAAATCACTCGAAACGTTACTGATTTTGGATTAGCTCTTTTTAAAACTAGGATCTAACTTTGTTTTGACAATACATTTTTATGTAGTTGGAATCTGATTTATAATGAAATTTTGATATGTTACGCTAATGGCTTTACTATACAAATAGTATAGCCTTGGAGATGATTTTTAAAATTCAGTCTGTGATCTATATGATATTGGTGGGAAATATTTTTTGAACTGACATTTCAAGGCACTTGAAATACATGATATATTTGATAAGAGTTTGTGTGGTCTCTGGCCCTGTGTTGTGTTTAATTGCGGTAGTCTGTTTTTGATTTCTGTTAAGAAGTATCTCGTGCGTTCCCTTGGGGTATTTATTATACGTGCAATTTTGAGCTTTATTTTTGTGGCCTTTGGATATCAATACTGGGTCATATAGTTATATAGGTCAATACTGTATGATCTCTGGGTCTATACTGTACGATCTCTGGGTCTATACTGTACGATCTTTGGGTCTATACTGTATGATAAATGGGTCTATAGTGTACGATCTCTGGGTCTATACTGTATGATCTCTAGGTCTATACTGTACGATCTCTAGGTCTATACTGTACGATCTCTTGTTCAACACTGTATGATCTCTGGGTCTATACTGTATGATTTCTGGGTCTATACTGTACGATCTCTGGGTCTATACTGTATGATCTCTGGAGCTATATTGTACGATCTTGGAGCTATATTGTACGATCTCTTGGTCAATACTGTACGATATCTGGAGCTATATTGAACGATCTTGGAGCTATATTTTACGATCTCTGGGTGTATACTGTACGATCTTGGAATTGAGTTGAGTTGAGCTTGCAATGCCATATTACACATACATGCTAAATTTAAACGAAATCGAACTACAACAGAGCTTCGACCAATCAGTAACCAGTATATGGTGGCCATTTTGTCTAATTAGAGAAAGGATGTCACAGTTGAGTTCGCGGTACCATCATACACCTACATGCCAAATTTGGAATGCATTGGAAAATATCTATAAAACATGTAAAATAGGATAGGTGGCATAGGCTATCTTTCGCGAACACCTTTAGAAATTTTAAATACCCCAAAAAATCAAAAATTAATGGCGGCCATCTTGGACTTCCGCTCGAGATAAAAATAGCCTGTTGCACACCTAGACCCCCTAATGTGTATGTGCTTGTAGTTTCATGATGCTCCGCTCAGTAGTTTCTGAGAAAACCTCCGAACAAGCTCATGGCTGAAGAAGAACTTTGTTTTGGGGGACTTCGCAAACCTTCGCAAACCTTCTGGATAAGTTTTGGAGGTATCAGCGTTATAGTGAAAGCACATCCATCACTAAATAGTAGCAAGGGGGTAATCAGATGCCCTGCCCTGCGCAATGAAGTTGATGCCGCCATACTGGAGTACTTCCAGGAGGAGGAGATCCCAGTCTCTGAGGTGCGACGGATTTTGTCCAAGAAGAACGACAAGTTGGTTCAAACAGACACGTTTGTACTGACCTTTGCTACCCCATCACTACCTTCGGCCGTAGTGATTGATTACCAAAGGTGCAGTGTCTCCGTCTACATCACTAATCCATTAAGATGTCGCAACTGCCAGAAGTACGGGCATCATGAAAAAAGATGTAGGCGGAAGACCGTTTGCCATATTGTGGTCGTGAAGGTCATGAGGAACAAAACGACTGTGATATTGCCAACTTGCGCTGTGTCAACTGTTAGGGAAAGTATGGTGGTTCGTCTCGAGACTGTCCTGCCTGGAATCGCGAGAGAGAGATATGGGGGTGAATATACCCGAAATGTCTCCTTTCCCGAGGCTAGGAGGATAGTGGAGAGCATGGACGTGGCTGCTCCCTCATATGCACAAGTGATGAAAGTCCGGTCGCCGGTTGACAATGTCGCAGTCAAGAATGCTTCTGTTCAGGTGTCTGAAGACATACCTGCCTGGGGCTCACAAGTCCCAGACCTGGCTGGCCAACAGAACTTGAAAATCCTCACGGGAGATCCATCCCGATTCACGACTATAACCAAACCAACTAAAAACAACAAACAGTCAAAACCAGCACCACCATCAAAACCAGCACCACCATCGAAAACACCTTCCTCTTCAGGAGAAAACCCTTCAAAGGTTGGCCCATCTAGGGCACATGTGCGTTCGCAGCGATCTCGCTCACTCACATCTGTTCCTCGATCCCATCTGAGGCCAAAGGCAACATTACCAATCAACAGACCTAGGGGGAAAAAATAGCCAGGGGCAAATCTGATGGTCCCGATCTGAATTTCACCTTTGGCAAAGGATCAGAGGACCCGACAAACCGGTTCAATGTCCTACTGGCTGGATTTCGATGATGAGACGGAGACGAACGCCCCCGCGCTTCGTGCTTCGACTCCATCGAAATCCAGCCAAAAAAGAAACAAAAATATCCAATGGAACATCCGCGGATTAAAGGCAAATATAGAAGAATTTCAGAATCTATCAAAAGAATTTAGACCCGCCATTTTTTGTCTACAAGAAATCATGCTCAAAACCCAATCACTCTTAGAAATGTCTAACTCTAACTGTAGTAAGCAGAGCAGCAGGTGGCGCAGCGGTAGTTGTCCATAAAAATATTCCTCACAGAATGATCAAGTTAAACACAAATGTACAGGCTGTTGCTGTCTGTGCAACATTACACAGACAAATAACCGTCTGTTCAATTTATCTCCCTCCGAGTATTGTTTTCACTTGTGAGCAACTCAATAACATCGTCTCCCAGCTCCCAACACCATTCATAATCCTCGGTGATTTTAATGGTCATAATAGCCTGTGGGGCTCTCCCAACACAGACGAGAGAGGAAGACGTATTTAGGAATTTATAGATAGATACAACTTGTGCCTTTTTAACAACAATACCCCTACCTATTTACACCCTGCTACATGCTCTCGTACCCACATTGATCTATCATTATGCCATCCTTCCATTCTACTTGATTATGACTGGAAGGTAAATAATGATCTTTGTGGGAGTGACCACTTCCCAATTTTTCTTAAGAATATTGGTACTCCTTTTGATGATCCTCTACCTCGATGGAATATGCACAAAGCAGATTGGGTCCAATTCCAACACATGTGCATTGAAAAACTAACCACAGAAAATTTACTAACCGACGACCCAATCAAATCTTTTACTGTAACACTCACTTCTATTGCCCAAAAGACAATTCCAAAATCCGCTCCAAAACCTACGAAGTTTTTTTTATCAGGAGAATCTTTTAAAACACGCAGTAATCGGGCAGCTGCTCTAAGACGCTACTTGAATTGCACAACTGCTTCAAACTACAGTGATTTTAAAATTTGGCGGATATTTGGCGGAGAATATGTATAAAAAATATCATCAAACACGTCCTCCAAAAAGGTATGGGATATGATTCGTAAAATAAGTGGGAAAAAGAAAAAGTCAACATCCTCCCACCTAATTAAAAAAAAAAAAAAATGTTTTCGTCTAGGTCTGAAATTGCTGATGCATTTGCAAAAAACATAGCTAAAAACTCATACCCTTTAAATCACTCCCGAAAACTCCAGTCTTTAAAGAAAAAAAGAGAAAAGAAAAGGCTCAATTTCAAATCATCAAACAAAGAAAGTTATAATGAGCAATTTACCCTACCAGAACTTGTTGATTCGCTTCGAAAATCACAGGACTCTGCTTCAGGTCCTAATGATATTCCATATCAATTTCTCAAGCAGTTACCGGACTCGTCACTAACATGCCTTCTTTACATTTTCAACCAAGTTTACGCTTCCGGAACGATTCCCGATTCGTGGAAAAACTCGACAATTATACCTATCCCAAAACCGGGAAAGGATGCTACTGTCCCAAACAGCTATCGTCCTATCTCTCTGACTAGTTGTGTTTGTAAAACTTTAGAACGAACGATAAGCACAAGACTGGTTTGGTTTCTTGAGGCCAACGATATAATATCCCCTCTTCAAAGTGGTTTTAGAAACAGAAGAGGGACAAATGACCATCTCATCAGGTATCAGGTTAGAGACATTCATTCGAGAGGCTTTCGCCAAGAAGGAACAAACACCTTGTCGCCGTGTTCTTTGATCTTGAGAAGGTCTATGATACTACATGGCAGTATGGCATCATGAAAGATCTTCACGACCTTGGCGTACGTGGAAACCTTCCCAATTTTATATCTAATTACCTATCAGATAGACACTTCAAAGTCTGAGTTGGTTCAACTTTTTCTGAAACGTCTAAACAGGAAATGGGAGTCCCATAGGGTGGAATCCTATCAGTCACCCTTTTTGGTCCTAAAATCAATAATATAGTCAAATGACTTGGTCAGTCAACAGAAGGGTCGTTATTTGTTGATGACCTGTTGATCTGTTACAGATCTAAGAACATGCACACGATAGAACGACAACTTCAACAATGTTTAAACAAACTACAAAATTGGGCAGGCGAAAACGGCTTCAAATTCTCTAAATCTTAAACTGTGTGCATGCATTTCTGTCATAAACGTAAAGCACACAATGACCCATCCGCATGTGACACTCCATTTACAGTGGAACATTTTTTAATAGAATGTTCCGATTTTAAACACATTCGCGATAACTACTTTCGAGTCACGGATATGAAAACTCTTTTCAGTTCCGTGGACTCGAAGGCATTATTTAGCTATTTGAAAGACGTCGATCTATTCTATAGACTCTGACGTTTTCTAACCCACCTTACCTTTTTTGACGTTATATATATCACATAGTCCATACCATCTATTCGTTATCTCTTTTATTATTTGAACTCCCTTTTATTTTAATTATCTACACATGCAATGCGAATGCTTTTAAAATGAACCTTTTTATCTGATTTTATCTTCGCTACTCACATGTTTGTTAAAAAAAAAATCACAATGGCCCTAAATGACCACAGTCGTCGATGGGCCGTTAAACATAAACAAACAAACAAACAAATCTCTGGAGTTATACTGTATGATTTCTGGAGCTATATTGTACGATCTCTGGTTCAACACTGTATGATCTCTGGGTCTATACTCTACGATCTATGTGTCTATAATGTACCATCTCTGGGTCAATACTGTATGATTCAGGTACAATGAAGCAGTGTCTCTGGAGTTATGCCACGGTTTACAATTTTAAACGGACGAATTCAAGTTCCTGAGTGTTATCCTCCCTTTCTCCAGCGGTTAAACAAAGACCTATTCTATTGTCATGCAATTTTCATATCAAAGTCACTGTTAAATAGTTCAAAGCATCAGAAAGTTCTGGTCGGAACATCCATTTGACAGAATGTTCTGGACAGTGCATCCTGTTGACCAATAAACAGCATAACCAGTGTTGTCTACGAGAGAGGCATTGATTTACGCTTTGGAGCACTGACTTGATTAAGTACCGCTGATGACGTAACAAGGTGGTCTATTCTACTGGTGGATATTAGTCACCAAGATTGGTCGTAACTTTGTAGCTGAAATGTATTCTTGCACAGTTAACATGAAACACTAGTAATGATTGCAGCCAACACTTGTCCGTATGTAACGAAATAAAGGCTAATTAGACCCCTTTCCTTTCTGCTGTATCTCTAAATAGGTTTTAGAATACTAATTAAACCCCGTGTCATACTTGGTACATTATTGTTCCGGCACTGGTAGACAACGTTACGTGTTATTCGATTTCAGATTGATAACACCGACTCGGGGGTTTATGGTGAAATTGGCTTGTTTCATCATAGTATCAATTCTGTAGAGTATGAGCCACTAGGCTTTCTTATCTCAGCACGGTCATCCAGGCTGAGAAACAACGTCTCTGTGATGAAGACTGACGGGAACGATTATCTACCAGGTCTAATGATACGTCATGGTTCAGGACTACCGATATTGTCCCGTTGATGAAGACTGACGGGAACGATTATCTACCAGGTCTAATGATACGTCATGGTTCAGGACTACCGATATTGTCCCGTTGATGAAGACTGACGGGAACGATTATCTACCAGGTCTAATGATACGTCATGGTTCAGGACTACCGATATTGTCCCGTTGATGAAGACTGACGGGAACGATTATCTACCAGGTCTAATGATACGTCATGGTTCAGGACTACCGATATTGTCCCGTTGATGAAGACTGACGGGAACGATTATCTACCAGGTCTAATGATACGTCATGGTTCAGGACTACCGATATTGTCCCGTTGATGAAGACTGACGGGAACGATTATCTACCAGGTCTAATGATACGTCATGGTTCAGGACTACCGATATTGTCCCGTTGATGAAGACTGACGGGAACGATTATCTACCAGGTCTAATGATACGTCATGGTTCAGGACTACCGATATTGTCCCGTTGATGAAGACTGACGGGAACGATTATCTACCAGGTCTAATGATACGTCATGGTTCAGGACTACCGATATTGTCCCGTTGATGAAGACTGACGGGAACGATTATCTACCAGGTCTAATGATACGTCATGGTTCAGGACTACCGATATTGTCCCGTTGATGAAGACTGACGGGAACGATTATCTACCAGGTCTAATGATACGTCATGGTTCAGGACTACCGATATTGTCCCGTTGATGAAGACTGACGGGAACGATTATCTACCAGGTCTAATGATACGTCATGGTTCAGGACTACCGATATTGTCCCGTTGATGGAGACTGACGAGAACGACTATCTACCAGGTCTAATGATACGTCATGGTTCAGGACTACCGATATTGTCCCGTTGATGGAGACTGACGCGAACGACTATCTACCAGACCTACTGAAGTCAGCACACTGATCAGAGCACTATCATAAACAGGCTACTGTGATCTTCCAAGGAGATCGGTTTGGTTTTTGAGCGTTGGTGGTGTCAGTTCTACCATGACGACGGGATACCAATGTTCAACTGAGTATGTCATAATTCCTGACGACGGGATGACGCTAAGTTAAGTGAAGTATGTCGGCGTTGACAACGGTGCGCTTGCCTGTCTCCCTGGAGTAGCAGCAGCATCCATACTCAGGTGTAGTAGCGCTATCTGCTGCTGGTGCCAGTCTACATGTATCCCGTATAGTCGATAATGACATGTCTACCTGTACCCGCTTATCAGCTCCAGCTAGCTTTACATTATCAGAATGTTATCGACATTCAAATCACCGTATATGTGACTTCAGACGAAACTCGTTAGATAGTATTATTACGTAAGACACATTAAAACTGGTTACCAGTACGTCTGTTAACGAGACCATTATACTCCGGTAGGGGAGTAGATGTGTAGTTCGTGGACACGGAAGGCCTACCAGGATCTGGCAGCGCCATTAGTGCGTCATTGTATTGTCACCACGGTACCTTTAGCCTTGTTGGACTCATACGGTTAATCCAGTGCTTACTGACATGGAACCATCGCAAGGTATTAGCTACTGGAGATAACCAAATATTAAGTTATTAACAATACACGGAGCGCGTTATCAAACGCGGAGAAGCAGGGTCGCGGAACACGCTAATGTGCTTGCTCACCTGTGACATTGACATGGACAAACACGAAACATGCGCGAGGTATTCTGGGTCTGACTGGAGTCGGGAACTAGCTATGGTAGTGTTTCTTGCCGTTCGAGGATTAACATAAAGTTGTGTCTGGAAATTGTTAGTGGGAATTGTTGGTGTTTGATGGCACGTAGTATGTGTCTATGATACGGTGATTAGATTTGCAATTGACACTGGGATATAGAAATGCGGAAGATACTGAAAAAGTGGACTTAGAATGTGGATGTACAAATCAGATCTCAATTATATTATCCGGATTTTATTCTTTTTGGGTAAGTATTGAATATTCTCGGATAGTATACATTTTTATACATGTTCCCTACTGTTTCGAATGATATTAATCCAATTAAAGACAGAAACGTGTTTCCAAACAACTTTGAAAATATACTACAAAGTCACACACAAGGACAGATTCTATACCTCTATGTCGATACACAAAATATAAAAAATACAGCAGTAACTGACATTAGGACAGAGCGACATCCTCAATATTACAGCCGAGATGTACTGGTTCACAAGTCATTTCAATATCACAGCCGAGATGTACTGGTTTATAAGTCATTTCAATATCACAGCCGAAATGTACTGGTTCACAAGTCATTTCAATATTACAGCCGAGATGTACTGGTTCACTAGTCATTTCAATATCACAGCGGAGATGTACTGGTTCACTAGTCATTTCAATATCACAGCCGAGATGTACTGGTTCACAAGTCATTTCAATATTACAGCCGAGATGTTTATACAGCAGTTCAGAAGACTTTCTCATATTATAGCCGAGATTTATAAGTTCCAAACTCATTTAAATATTAAAGACGAGTTTTAACGATTCACAAGATGTTCAATACCATGGCCGAGATCTATATATACCACCTTATACGAAATCTCAATATTACAGTCAAGTTGTACCAGTCCATAAAATGATTTCAAAAGTATAGCCTAGATGCCCAAATATATTTCAATTATAAATTATATCAATTCACTAATCATTTTGATATAACAGCCCAGCTTGTACGTAATAATTAACAACACATTTTAATTATCTCCGAGTGATATCGGTTCAATATTATGGCTGGGTTACATTAGTTCTCAAGTTATTTAATATATAACAGCCCAGTTTTATACTTAACAGTTTACATTTCATGAAACTGGCCTAATATCAGTTCACAAGACATTACAATTTAATAGCAAAGTTGTATAGGTATTAGCTATGGTCAAGTGACTATTTGCTTTTAACTTGATTGAATATCCGGCTATCGACCTGTACACAGTTGGGTATATCTGTAAAATGAATTAGTGAGTCGATATCAGCCAAACCATGACAGTGGAACAGGTGAAGGACAAACATAGCTCCGACACAATGGTGGACAACTTTATTGGGTATCGATTGGTGTGGGTATGGCTAAGTCATATAATGGCTATAGATAGATCATACAACAACACTATGAGATTAAGTGTCTTATTAAACTTTTAAAGTTTGATAACAGTACTATAGATCGTGTAGTATAATAAAGATTATATTGTAACATCACAATAATTCATTTATCAAAGGTCAAGAGTCCTTTCTAACAACTACTGCTTATAAAAGACACCTACCCAGAATTCATGTGTTACTGTTAATTATCAACGTTCATTATGTTAATATGTTTCAAACTTGTATATATGACCGATATCGAAATCATTGACTATTTAAGTCTATTAATAGTAATAATAATAATATAAAACATTTATATAGCGCCCTATATAATTTGTAAAATTACTCTAAAGCGCTTTACAACATATGGATAATAGTAATGGTTATAATTTTGAAAACAAAAAAACAAAGGCTTTCAATCACTTTTATAAATTTAAGCAAGCAATGTGCACATAATTGAACAAATAAAAGGGTGGTATTTACATGACGTCTTTGCAAAGATTCTAAAATGGAGACGTGAAGTGGTGAGTTTTGATGTCCCTCTTGAACTTGGCCAGGGTATTTGACTTTCTAATAGCAGATGGTAAGTTATTCCACAACGTAGTCGAAACCCTCCCCAAGCATTCCGTAGGTCACAGTACGAGATTTTGGGACACACAACAAAGATTCTGACTCCGACCGCAGTTATCGTGACGGCTGATACATGGTAACAAGCTCATGTAGGTACTGAGGAGCTGTTCCATTCAGTGCCTTGTATGTGTATACCAGAATTTTGTACTGCGACCTGTATCGTACAGGTAACCAGTGCAACGAATAAAGCACAGGTGTGATGTGCTCTCTCTTTCGAGTACGAGTAACTAGCCGTGCTGCAGTGTTCTTGACCCTCTGCAGACGACTAGTTAGTTTGTCAGATAATCCAACCGAGAGGTAACAAGTGAATGCACCAAAATCTTGCATGCATCTGCAGTTAAAAACTGACAGATACAGCCGATGTTCCTGATCTGGTAGTAACAGGATTTGGCAATAGCGTTTACTTGTTTCTCCATGTTCAGTGAACTATCAAAGTATACCCCTATGTTTTTAACAGCTGGAACAGTCTCGATAGTTCTGGCACCAACTTTGAGCTGAAGAGTCATGTTTGCTGACACTTTGGGGAAAAGACGATTAGTTCCGTCTTTTCCTAATTAGGCTTAAGCATGTTGGCGTTCATCCAGATACTGATATCTGTCAGACAAGCTTCCAGACTTTCTGAGACTGTATTCCAACTGTCCTGTGGTTTGATGCCCATGTAAATTTGTGTGTCATCGGCATAGCAATGATAGCGAAGGCTATGGCGACGACAAATCTCTCCAGTCGATTTGGAGTATATACACTATTTTCGTGGTCCTAACACCGACCCTTGAGGAACCCCGAAATCTATATTAGTACTTTGTCATGTGAGGTGGAAGATCCGATGGCAACACACTGTTGTCGTTGACTCAGGTAAGACTGTATCCAGCATAGTGCGGTATCAGTCACTCCATAAGAGTATTCCAGACGTTTATAAAGTATGCCATGGTCGATGACGTCAAATGCAGCTGACAAGTCCAGCATGACAAGCACCGCTCTGCACTTGTTATCCAATGCAGAAGCTATATCATTATGTACACGTAGGAGGGCTGCCTCAGTAGAGCGTCCCATGTGGTAGGCCGGTTGCATATTGTCAAGGAGACTGTTTGCATGGAGATGAACCTCTAAACGCCGAGACACAACCTTCTCCAAGATCTTAGACAGAAAAGGCAGATTTGAAACTGGGCGGTAGTTTTTCAACTCCTCCTTGTCCATTCCAGGCTTCATTAACAATGGTCTGACATGTGCCTTCTTGAAACATAACGGAACCTTCGACTCAGCCAATTATTTGTTCATGATTGAGGTAAACAAAGGAAGCAGTGCTTCAATACATTGCTTTGATAGGTCTGTAGGCAGTGGGTCAAGCTCACAGGACATCGATTGCGAGGTCATGATAATGTTGCGCAATTCGTCCTGGGTTGTTGATGAGAGCTTTGCCAATGGTTCCCCATCAAATGCAATGTCAGCAGTCATGACAGAGATGTCAATGTCAGCAGAGGTGTTCACTTCGGCAATATTTTTCCTGATTGAGCTGATTTTATTCAGAAAGTAATCACTGAACTTGCTTGCTAAGTCTTTTTCAGAATTACAGCTTGGTAGGATAATTTCACCTTACTGACCCATTAGGTTTTTGGTGAGTCTAAAAAACTGTCTATTATCCTTGCCGCATTCTTCGATTCTTTCCGAATAATAAGCCGTCTTGAACTGCAGGAGTAGTGAACCAACTAGCCGACATTGCTCTCTATAAATCTGTTGGTGAACGTCGCCACTGTCTCTGCTTTTCTACGGTTCTGGTTTTTTACGCGGAGATTTTCATTATACCACGGGGCATTTGGTCTCACAGTTATCACATTAGTTTGCAGAGGTGCGTGTTTCTCTATAAGGGCTTCTATACCAGATGTGTATGCTTCAACAAGATCATCAACCTCGCCTTCCGTAGATTGAAGGGCGGAACAAGACTGAATGTCATTGTTGAAATCTGGTATTGAAATTTCGCGGAATTTCCGGAAGCTCACTTGTTTCCTTGCACGAGATGGCCTACTACAATTCAGTGTTGTGTGGACAGCAAGATGATCACCAGATTGGTTCCCCTTTACATCACTTAGACATGGAGCAATCACTGAAATAGCTCCATGAATGACTGAGTTATCTTCCCTCGTTATGACCACATCCAGTGTGTGGCCATGGATGTGTGTAGCTTCTGTCACATGCTGAATCAGACCCCTGATATCTATTCAATCAGATGTGATATATATCATCTTTATTTCCTCCAAATTGGAAAGCATGATACAATGATAGTACATGTAGATCATGATACAATGATAGTACATGTACATGAATGATACATTATTTACAAAATGACAACAATCGTGACATTCATACATGTTCACAAACGTATATACATATTGTAAATATCAGTGATATAATACTGGTTTATGTAGCCAGTAAACATTTTTTTTTTACATTTTCCTTATATCAAAAAGGCAAGTTTATGAAAGACATTACTGTAATAATTATTATTATGTATGTAAGTCAAACATTCTTTTTATCGCATATACGGGTTCTAGTCTAAATTCTTCAAAATCAATTTCATTTAAATGATAGGTCTTTGGGCCTCCTAGTAAAACGTGGATTAATGAATAGTCAGGCAGTGAATGCAGATATGAACTGAGTTCAATACTTGAAATGCAGGCAATTATACACCATAAATTGTCACGAAGATTTTCTGTTACAAAACAATGTAAAATCACATGAGATACAAAATCTGTGTAGAAATAGCCACAATGATGACATAAAAGTTGTATGTTACTTACACGTATAGATACAATCAATTTCATTATATATCCGATATTGTCAAGAAAATTTGGGTGACGCAAGGCTAATTTCCATAAATTATGGGGTTTTAGACAGTCATGTAGCAATAAAAATCGTGTAAAGTCTGTGGCATTAGACACTCTTTGCATCCATGTATCAGTAACATAGTTTGTTACGGATTTATGAATCAATGACTTCCACCAGAGATGCGATGAACTACATACAAATGTCAAAAGCGATAACGTAATCTGTAAACGTTCCCTTCAATCAAACTCCAAGTAGATTGAGTACGGACCATAGGGAGGTTATACCGTACAGGTATGTATTACAGCGTCCACGAACAGATACAGACCATAGGGAGGTTATAACATACAGGTATGTATTACAGCGTCAACGAACAGATACAGACCATAGGGAGGATATAACATACAGGTATGTATTACAGCGTCAACGAACAGATACAGACCATAGGGAGG